>NW_028114292.1:0-21124 GCF_964289735.1 Phaethon aethereus | reverse complement strand
GACCACCACCTTCTTCTTCTTGGGTGGCATGTTTTCCCGCAGGGAGGTCTCTTGCATCCTGGGGGTGCCGGCCGGCGCGGGGCGCTTGGCCTGCTTGCTGCCTGCCTTGCCCGGTCTGGGCACCACCCGGCAGGAGACGACGTCCGGCGGCAGCGGCAAGCGGGTCAAATGCACCCGGGGCTGCCTCCGCAGCGCCTCCGCCACCAGTTGGGCCGTGCGTGGCGGATGACACTGGGGGGCAGCCGGGGGGCCGGCCAGGGAACTCCGCAGCGGGATGCGCGGGGGGCTCAGCAGGGGACGCTCTGGGCAACCCTTCAGGGGACTCTCTCGAGGAGTCTCCTTTGAAGTCTCCAGAGAACTCTCCGGAGAAGGCTCCACGGGACTCTCCGGCAGCCAGGTGGGGAGGACCGCCGTCACCGCGCCCTGCTTCCTCTCGGGGACCCGCAAGGGGGACGTCGCTGCCCCCCGCCAGGAAGGGTCGGCGTCCCCCAGCGTCGCTGCCGCCACTCGCTCCTCGGGGCAGTCGGCCTCCGCCCCGTACTGCGAGAAGTCGGGGAGCTGGTTGAGGAAGGCGGTGCTGTCGGGGACGTTGAGGCCATGGGGGATGTCGCCAATGCCCAGGACATGGGGGACGGTGTCCTCGCTGCTCGCCAGCATGGCCGCCGCCGGTCGCTCCTTGGTGCAGACTTTCTGCTCTGTACTCGGAAAGGTCAGGGAGCTTGTTGTGGGAGGCGGCCAAGCCGGGGACCTCGGGGACGGCGTCCTCGCTGCCCCCGAGCCCCGCCGCCACGGCTCCCTCCTTGAGGCAGCCTCTCTTCACCACGTACTCGCAGGGTTCGCGGAGCTCGTGGACGAAGGCGGTCGAGCTGAGGCTGGCAGGGATGGTGGGGACGGCTTGTGCGCCATCCACGGTGTTGAGCTAGGCAAGCACGTTGTTGATGCTGGTGTCACCTGCCTGCTGAGGAAGAGCCTCGGCGAAGGTGTCCAGCCCCTGCTTGGGCAGGTCCGTGGGCTTCTCCGAGGCCGCCGGGGTGGTCTCCGCTGCTGAAAAAGCAAAGAAAGCCATGCCAACCCGGGGGCGATGCAAGCTTTCCGTGGCGTGGGCCACCCGCCCGCGGGCTCTGCCACGCCCCAAACCTCACCTTTGCGCTTGGTCGTGGTTGCACCGGTCGGCAGAGCCAGGGCGGGCTGGTGGGGGCTGCCCTCGATGGCCGCCGCGTCCTTCTGAAAGGCCTGTGAGGGCTTCTGGGTGCTGCCGGGCAGGGTGTGGAGCAGGGGGGCGCCCCAAGGCCGGTGCTGAGGCACAGGGCGGCAGGCTGGCGGGGGGCTGAGGCGAGCCGGGATATGGAGGACGCAGGAGCCAAATGATGTTATTGAGTTTAAATTTCTTAAGTGTGGATTTCTTTGAAGCATTTGGCAACCCATGTGGGACATCCTCTGTCCGGCTGCGGGGCCTGATGAGTCTGGGACTCTCTTGGGTACCACCGCAGATCTTTTCCAGACAGACTCCCGTTCTCTATTGGATCACTGCAGGAACAGACGACCCGCTGGTAAGGAGACATCTTTAAATCTTAAATTTGGTAACGATCGATCGATTTGTGGACCATCCATAAGAAGTGCAGATGTGAACGCAAGTCAGGGTATACTGGGTTGCTAGCACCTTACAGGTATGCATTTCGGGGACTTATGTCCCATTTGGTAGGGGATTACATCCCCATTTAGAGAGGCTTAGTCCCCATTTGGTAGAGGATTACATCCCGATTTGGAGGGGTTGTGTCCTCGTTTGGAAACAGGATTGGTTGACTGTTATCTGACTTCTAGCTAATGCATTTCGGGTATTGGTTATTGGTTTGTCATTTATCGGATTTTGGTTTTTAATGGTAAAATTTGCATCAGATATGGGAGAGTCACAGAGTGGCGGAATTCTAAAGAAAAGTTCATTGGGATGTGTTTTATAGCATTGGAAAGACCTGGGGGGAGTGCCGGGAGAAAGTGTCAATAGAAAAAACTTAATTAAGTATTGTAATCAGTGGTGGCCTCTCTATAAGTTAGATGATGGAGAAAAATGGCCCTTTAATGAGACATTAAAATATAATATCTTATTACAATTAATGTTGTTCCTTTGGAGAGAAGGAAAATGGGATGAAGTGGTTAATGCAGACCTTGAGTTGCCAGAGCGTGTCTAAAGAAAGGCAACGAAGCTGGTGAAGGGTCTAGAGGAGAAATCTTACAAGGAGTGGCTGAGGGAACGGGGATTGTTTAGCCTGGAGAAAAGGAGGCTGAGGGGAGACGTAATCGCTCTCTACAACTATCCGAAAGGTGGTTGTTGCAAGGTGCATGCTGGTCTCTTCTCCCAAGTAACAAGCCATAGGATGAGAGGAAGCAACCTCAAGTTGTGCCAGGGGAGGTTTAGACTAGATATAAGGAAAAATTTCTTCACTGAAAGGGTTGTCAAGCACTGGAACAGGCTGCCCAAGGAAGTGGTTCAGTCACCATCCCTGGAGGCATTTAAAAGATACGTAGATGTGGTGCTTAGGGACATGGTTTAGTGGTGGACTTGGCCGTATTAGTTTTACAGTTGGACTTGATGATCTTAAAGGTCTTTTCCAACCTAAATGATTCTATGTTTTTTGCTCTGCGAAACCATGCTGAATGGCGGAAAGAATGTGGAATCAATTTAGCACCCCAGGACCCTATGGTCCTGGCGATAAAAAAAGACAAAAATAAGCAAAATAGGAAGCAAAAAAGATGTTGCTCGGCTTGTAGCATTGGACGAAGACGTTTAAATGGGAGATTAGAGGATTGCTTGACCCTGATTGTGCATGTAGTGTTGGATGTGCACGCAGTGTTGGATGCGGTGTTTAGCGAGGCAGAAAAGCAGATGGTTATGAGAGTGGCCAGGCCGCAAATACAGGCTCTGGTTTTGGCTGGAACTCTGCCGGGAACAGCGGATAACCATGTTCCCATTACCAAACCTGGTTGTGGCCCTAACCAGCCAGGAGCCCGGGACTTATTAATACGGTACAGGGAATGGATTGCTTATGGAATAAGAAATGCTGTCCCAAAATGAGCAATTTGGTCTAAATTGTATGAAATTAAACAAGATAGATAGAAAAGAATCCCCTACTGATTTTTTGAACCGATTAAAAGAAGGGATGCAGAAATATACTCCTTTAAACCCTACCTCAGGAGGGAAAGGGTCAGTTGATATTCCTGATTTTGGGACAGTCAACGGATGATATCCGGAGAAAGTTACAGAAAATGCACGGAACAGATGTGAAAGATTTAGAGAAATTGCTGGAGACTGCTTGGCAAGTGTATTGGAATAGAGGTAGTCAGAAAGAGAGAGAGTAATGGGCAAAACAATTGCCAGTGCTACAGCGGCTGCTTTGCGCACCACAGGGGCCAGGTAGCCTCTCGGACCCACCAGGAAACAACACTAATGGGAGGAGAGGAGCCATGAGAAGTAGCGTTAGGTGCCCCATCTCGGGGAAACCAACCCCTCCCGAAAGATCAGTGTGCTTATTGTAAGCCAAGGGGACACTAGAAAAAGGATTGCCCGAGACTGAGCAGGTCGGTGATGGTTACTGACCTGGAAGATAATTGTCAGGGACCAGGGGAATCTTCCCTAATGGAACCCTTAGTAAAAGTTCAGCTAGGGAAAGAAGAGAAACTTGTAGAATTTTTAATAGACACAGGTGCCAGATTTTCAGTATTAAATCAGACCTTATTACCTGTGAGTAGGCAAACTGTTAATATTGCGGGAGTAACTGGACAGGCTGAGAAAGTGTTCTTTTTGAAACCACTAAAATTCAAAATTGGGAAAAGTGTAGGGATTCATAAATTCCTCTACCTGTCTGAGGCTCCTAAACCACTTTTGGGAAGGGACTTATTAGAACAATTGAATGCTGGAATATGATTGAGAGATGGAGAAATTGAATTTAAAATACCAGCAGAGAACTATGTTGAAATTTTAAGTTTGGCTCTTACTGAACCCCAAATTAGGGAAGAAGAAACTATACAAGAAAGAAGAAATAAAAGGCCAGGTATACCCAGGAGTATGGGCTTCAGGAATACCTGGAAAGGCTAAAAATACAGAATTGGTTGTTGTTAAACTCAAAAAGGGAGCACGACCTGTTAGGGTAAAGCAGTATCCCCTGCAATTGGAAGACAGGCAAGGAGTGAAAAGCATTATAGAAGAATTTATAAAATTCGGATTATTAAGTGAATGCTCTTCAGAGTGTAACACTCCTATTCTGCCTGTCAAAAAGCCTGACGGCAAAGCCTACAGATTGGCACAAGACCCATGGGCAATAAATAAGATAGTTGAAGATTTACACCCGGTAGTGGCAAACCCATACACCTGATTGACTTATGTAAAAGAAACCTATGAATGGTTCACAGTATTAGATCTGAAAGATGCATTTTTTTGCCTCCCCTTGGCCCCTGAAAGCTGCAATTTATTCACCTTTGAATAGGAAAACTCTGATTCAGGACGAAAAACCCAGCTAACCTGGACAGTGCTACCCCAGGGATTTAAAAACAGCCCCATGATCTTTGGAAATCAATTAGCTAAAGAATTTGAGGCCTGGGAAAGACCTCGGGGAAATGGGATTCTTTTGCAGTATGTAGATGATATTTTGATAGCCACAGAAAAGGATGAAGAATGTAAAGAATGGACTGGGAGTTTGTTGGATTTTCTTGGACTAAAAGTGGTTACTGAGTCTCATTACAGAGATGCCCAGATCTTGAAGAAAGAAGTAATATACTTGGGATTTGTGATTTCTAAGGGACAGAGACAGCTCGGGAATGACTGAAAAGAAGCTATTTGCAGGACGCCAGAACCGACCACGGTAAAAGAGCTTCGAATCTTTTGGGGAATGACAGGTTGGTGCTGGTTATGGATCTGTAATTGTGGACTTCTGGTTAAACATCTGTATGAACTACTGAAAAATAGCCAGACACAATTAATATGGGCTGATGAAGCCAAGAGGGCATTCAAAGAACTGAAATTGAAGCTAATGAGAGCTCCAACTCTGGGCCTGCCTGACATAACAAAGCCCTTCTGGCTGTTCTCCTACGAAAAGGCAAGGAGTGGCTTTGGGAATTCTAGCCCAGAGGCTGGGTCCTCCTAAGTGAGCAGTAGCGTACTTTACCAAACAACTGGATGAAGTCAGAAAAGGATGGCCAGGATGCCTTCGGGCAGTGGCTGCCGTTGTTTTGATTATTCAAGAAGCCTGAAAATTCACTTTGGGGCAAAAGATGATTGTGCATACTTCCCATGCTGTAACTTCCCTTTTGGAACAAAAAGGAGGACATTAGCTCTCACCGTCAAGGTTCCCGACATATCAAGCAGTGCTCATGGAACAGGATGACGTAGAAATTGTCACATGTACTGTTATCAACCCTGCTTCTTTTCTACAGTGATAAGCAGGAAATGGGAGGCTGTTGTGCATGACTGCATAGAAACCATTGAGACTGTGTATGTAAGCAGGCCTGACTTGAAGGAGGAGCCGCTGGAGGCAGCTGAACACACTTGGTACACCGATGGGAGTAGGTTTTTTTTAAAGGATGGAGCTTGAATGGTGGGGTATGCCATGACCACCACAGACCAAGTGGTGGAAGCAAAGTCACTCCCTAAGGGTACATCTGCACAAAGAGCTGAATTAATTGCTTTAGTGAGAGCATTAGAGCTTGTGGAAGAACTGCGAATGAACACCTGGACAAATTCAAAATATGCCTTGGGTGTAGTTCATGCCCATGGGGCTATCTGGAATGAAGGGGGACTTTTGACAGCCCAAGGAAAAAATATTAAGCTTGCTGACATGATCCTAAGGCTTTTGGATGCGGTACAATCGCCTTTGGCAGTTGCAATTGTGAAATATGTTCATCTGATTCGTGTGATGAAGTGTAATCTTCTGTACTTTTATGGATTTCTCCTGCACCATAAAAAGGGGTATTTTACAGGAGAAAGTTAAACTACTTTGCTGGTATATCAGCTCAAACCAGTTTGACCACTGACCGCATAGTATTGTGTAAAGAGAAACTTGTAAAGTGCATGCATAAAGTTTGGGGTCATCCTGGGGGCACGCCGAGGAAGATTCGAGAAGACTCTAGAAGGAGAAGAGGGCATGCTCTGAAGAAGACACGCCTATTCATGAATATGTATTAGAAGACACGCCTATTCATGAGTATGTATTAGCAAACAGGATCACGCTGAGGAAGATTTGAGAAGACTCTAGAAGGAGAAGAGGACATGCGCCGAAGAAGACACGCCTATTCATGAATAGGTATTGGCAGACAGGATATCAACCAAGAACAGGAACTGTACCGCGTGCGTCTTGGTGGAGCGGAGACTCCCGGCGCACCCAGCGCTGTTTGCTTGCCTCTATTCGCTTAATAAATTGTAAACTTGAATTGGAATCCTGTTTGGGACTAAATCATTTATCACAACTGGGGGCTCGTCCGGGATGGTCTTGGTTCCTGAATTCTGACTTGATCTAGGAGGGGCGCCCCACCATTTGGTGGCTCCTGATCGGGTCAGGTCGGGACTAACGCCATCCTGTACCTGAATAGGGGCAAGCAAAGAATTTGATTTTTTTATGAGCTCCCTTGCCGGCTGCAGCAGTTTATTTTACCCGTAATTCTGCGCGCGAAGATCCGAATGAAGATGACGGGTTCGTAAGTATTTAAGGTGTATACCGTTGGGTTGGGTGGGATTCGGTTGCCTGTGTGCGTAAGAGTGTGACTGAGACGGAACCTAGTTCCAAAGCGATCGTGGAGGTCTTCTAACCGTGGTTCCAATCTCCCGCGAGGGACTTGGCCGGTGAAGGACCGAAGCGATTCTTAGAGGATTCGTGGGTGGGTGATAGGTCCTAAACCCCCTGCAAGACACTCTTACTGGTAGCCAAGGGCTGTAGGAATTGCAACAGTAAAAATTCCTAGATGGGTCAGACGAAATCGAGAACCCAGGACCAGAAGAAAGGGAGCGAATTACTAGACATACCTCCGGAGAGTCCATTAGGAATAATGATTGAAAATTGGAATGATGGGGGCCCCAGAAAAGGAAAAAGTAAATTAAAATTAGTTCAATATTGTACGGTAGAATGGCCAAAAGAACCTTTGAGACCACATGTCTTTTGGCCCGTTTTTGGATCTTTTGAAGACTGGGTCTGCCAGGCCTTAAATATATATGTTAATTCAAAGGAACCTTCTAGTCAGGAGGAAAGTGATTATGCAGGATTATGGGACAGAACTTTACGTCCTTTTCCAGCCTCAATACTTACATTAAAAACAGATGAAAAGTTTGAGGAAGAAGAAGAGGAGAAAAGTGAAAAGGAAAAGGAAAAAGATGATAAATGGGAGCCAATGGATAACCTACCGCCTCCATATTCTAATAATCCATCTTCGGCGGCGGCTCCCCCTCCGGTGGCCGTAGTACCTCTACCTGTACCACTGTTGCCCCTATCTCCACCACCAACAGCACCGGAATTAGATCGACCTCCGGCTGCGTGTACGAGAAGTAGGACTGCTGTATCTGAGGGAGCTTCTCTATATCCCTTACGAGAAGTACCCCTCGGAGGCAATCAGGGAGGCATCGGGTTTGTGGCAGTCCCATTAAATACCACAGGTGTAAAAACTGGACCAATTCCTAGGCCCCAATACTTATACCTGGGAAGAAATACAGTCCATTTTAGGGATCCTATTCACTGTTGAGGAAAGGGGAATGATTAGACAAGCTGGAATGAGAATTTGGGAAAGACAGAATCAGGCAGGACCCCCGGGAGATCAGAAATGGCCAAATGTGGATCCCCACTGGGATCATCAACAACCCCAAGGAAGACAAAATATGAGGGATTTGAGAACGTTAATCATACAGGGAATAAGGGAAGCGATTCCCCGAGGGCAAAACATTACTAAAGCATTTAATGAACAACAAGGGAAAGACGAATCTCCAGCAGAATGGTTGGAGAGGTTGAGGAAAAACCTACAAATGTATTCTGGAATTGATCCGAATACAGTGGCTGGGACCACACTCCTTAGAACACAATTTGTAGCTAAATCCTGGGGGGATATAAGAAGGAAATTAGAAAAAATGGAAGATTGGCAAGAAAGAGGATTAAAGGAGTTACTTAGAGAAGCCCAGAAAGTCTATGTTAGGAGGGACGAAGAAAAACAAAAAGCAAAAGCAAAAATTTTTGTAGCAGCAGTAAGGGAGAGTCAGAAAAATAAGACTCCGTCTGGAGAGAAAAGGGAAAAAAGAATAGAGCAGACACCCCGGGGACAGCCTTATCGAGAAAGATTTACAATTCCCGTCTGTTACTACTGTAACAAGAGGGGACATGTTCAGAAGAACTGCCGTAAGCAGGAACAAGATGAGAAGATGTTCAAAGAAGATTAGGGCTGTGAGGGGCTCTATCTACTGGGGACTTCAACATCAACAGAGCCCTTGATAAAATTATTAATTGGTCCCCATAAAGAGGAAGTTTTATTTTTAGTGGATACAGGGGCCAAAAAGTCAACCATTCAAAAACTTCCAAAAGGAATGGAAAAAGGGAAGAGTTATATGTCAGTAGTAGGAGCAAAAGGAGAGCCTTTTAAAGTAAGTATATTGAAAGATGTAGCGGTAGAAACGGAAAAGAAAATTTGTCTTAATGATTTACTTTTTCTCCCTGAAGCGGAATACAATTTATTAGGAAGGGATTTGATTTTGAAGTTAAACTTGAGCATTCAGAGTCAAGGGGACAAACTGCAGATTAAATTACACACTTTAACACAAGAGGATGAAGAAGCTATTAACCCCTCAGTGTGGTATAAGGAAGGGGAAACTGGAAAGATAAAAATGGACCCCATAAGCGTTCAAATAATAGATCCGCACTGCCCAATTAGAATCAAGCAATACCCTATACCTATGGAGGGTCGAAAAGGATTAAAACCTGTAGTTGATAGACTTTTGGAAAAAGGAACCCTAGAACCATGTATGTCACCTCGTAACACGCCCATTCTTCCCGTAAAGAAACCGGATGGGTCATCCAGGATAGTGCAGGACTTAAGAGCTGTAAATCAGCGAACAATCACTAAATTCCCTGTGGTGGCAAATCCTTATACTTTATTGAGTCGTGTATCTCCCAAACATACTTGGTATAGTGTAATAGATTTGAAAGATGCTTTTTGGGCCTGTCCTCTGGATGAGGGTTCCAGAGATTATTTTGCCTTTGAGTGGGAGGACCCCGAAACAGGACGAAAAAAACAATTAAGATGGACTGTGTTACCACAAGGGTTTACGGAGTCACCAAATCACAATACACACGGAGGTAAAATTATTGCAATATGTGGACAATGTATTAGTAGCAGCGAAACTGAAGAGGGGACCCGAAAAGCCACCATTAAATTGTTAAATTTTCTAGGGGGAAAGGGATTAAAGGTGTCCCGATCAAAGCTACAGTTTGTAGAACAAGAAGTAAAATACTTAGGACATTGGCTGAGTAAGGGAAGGAAGAAGTTAGATCCTGATAAGGTATCTGGGATTACCCCCACAAACTAAAACGGAAATTAGGCAAATACTGGGAAGGATATTGTAGACCATGGCTTGAAAATTATAGTGAAAAAGTAAAATTCCTATATGAAAAATTAACTAATAACCAACTTAAATGGTTTATTGAAGATGATCAGAGATTTGAGGAAGTAAAAAAGGCATTAATACGAGCACCTGTATTGAGCCTCCCAGATTAAGAAAAACCTTTCTATCTCGTTGTGAATACATCAAGCCAGACAGCATATGGAGTTCTTACTCAAGACTGGGCAGGAATCAAGAAACCCGTGGGGTATTGTTCTAAGTTACTTGATCCAGTAAGCAGAGGATGGCCTGCTTGTCTCCAGGCTTTGGTTGCTACAGCATTATTAATAGAGGAAGTTAGGAAGATTACCTTTAGTGCTCCTTTAAACGTGTATACCCCACACAATGTCAGAAATGTTTCACAACAAAAAGCGGAAAAATGGTTAACGGACAGCCGGATCCTAAAGTATGAAGCAATACTAATAGACTCCCCAGACTTGGAACTGAGGGTGACTTCTGCTCAGAGTCCAGCACAATTTTTGTTTGGAGAACCATCAGAGGAATTACAACATAACTGTTTAGAGGTAATTGAGACCCAGACTAAGGTGAGACCAGATTTAAGAGATGCTGAGTTGGAAAACGGAGAAGCGCTGTTTATAGATGGCTCCTCCCGAATGGTAGAAGGGAAGAGAAAATCGGGATATGCAATAATTAATAAGGACTTAGAATTTGTGGAATCAGGACCTCTGAGTCCATCATGGTCGGCTCAGGCTTGTGAGCTGTATGCCCTATGTAGGGCCCTGGAATTATTAACAGGAAGAAGCGGGACTATATTTACAGATTCTAAATACGCATATGGGGTGGTGCACACTTTTGGAAAAATTTGGGAAGAAAGAGGTTTGATTAATACTCAAGGGAGGAATTTAATACATCAAGAATTAATAGTAAAAATTTTAGAGGCGTTAAGAGAACCAAAGGAGATAGCAGTGGTACATGTGAGGGGACACCAAAAGGGATTAGATTACCGAACTAGAGGAAATAACTTAGCAGATAAAGAGGCCCAGGAAGCAGCCTTGAGGACTAAAGTTGCCAAAATTAATGTAATACAAACAAAGGAGGACACCAGCAAAGAAGGACGAGAGGAAAGAGAGAAGAAGTTTACCTCAGAAGAACAAACAAAATTGGAGAAAATAGGAGCTAAATTAGAACAAGGAAAATGGACATTGCCCGATGGGCGAGAAATGTTGCCAAAAGCCTACACCAGGCGAATATTAGAACGTTTGCATGCGCAAACACATGGGGTACAAAAGTGTTTAAGTGATCATTTTCTTAAACAATTTGGTTGTATTGGAATTTTTGAAATAGCAAAGCAAATTACACAAGGTTGCTTAACTTGTCAAAAGGTAAATAAGACAGTGTTTGGACAAGCAGCCACAGGAGGGAGAAAAACAGCTTACAGACCTTTTGAGAAAGTACAAGTCGATTTCACTGAATTGCCTAAGGTAGGGAGGGTAAAATATTTATTGGTAATAGTAGATCATTTAACACAGTGGGTAGAAGCTTACCCTGTAGCACGAGCTACGGCACAGATGGTGGTAAAAATTTTATTGGAACATTTGATAGCTAGATATGGGATAAGCCAGTACATTGATTCTGACCAGGGCACACATTTTACTTCTAAAATAATAAAACTATTATGTCAATCATTAGGTATTCAGTGGGAATACCACACTCCGTGGCACCCACAAAGCTCGGGGAAGGTAGAAAGAATGAATCAAACAATAAAACAACAGTTGGCTAAATTAATGATTGAGACACAAATGCCCTGGACGAAATGTTTACCATTGGCACTTCTAAACATAAGAACGAAACCATACAGTGAGACTGGATTATCGCCATATGAAATGTTACATGTTATATGGCATGCCTTATTTTCAAGGAATGCCTCTGGGGAACAATGTAATTGAGGATCATAGTATCCAACAATATATAACTACCATTGGAAAAAGTTTAAAAGAATTAAGAGAGATTGGGATGGTGGCCCAAACACCACCTTTAGGATTTGCAATTCATCAGTTAGAACCAGGAGATAAAATTCTGATAAAAACATGGAAAGAGGGAAATCTATCTCCCCTCTGGGAAGGACCTTTCCTTGTTTTATTAACTACAGAAACAGCTGTGAGAACTGCTGAAAAAGGATGGACACGTGTCACGAGTGAAAGGTCCAGTGAAGGAGTGGAAAGTCACATGTGACTAAATTGCTGTGGGAATTTTATTGTGGCTACTCCTGTAATAGAAACAGGAGTGAAACATGAAATTCCCACAGTTGCTAAAAATCTATTTGTAAATCTTGCTGAAAACATTGCTAAGTCATTGAATAGAACTAATTGTAACGTTTGTGGTGGAACAAATCAAGGTGAACGATGGCCATGGGAAGCTATGGAGAGCAATATAAGTAATCCCCAAGTTTGGAAAACAACGGGAAAGGGTAATAGGAAACAGCAATGGGTACTCCAACTCCCTCTAATTGGAGGGAGTTGTTGGCAAAAGAAGAACAGGAAAAAGGAGCTGGAACTAGAATTTGTCCTTTGTGTAGAAGGTGGTGTTTATTTGTAAGATTAGTGTTGCAGGCTAACTGGCAGTTTTCTGTAGCCATAAAGCCTTGCAAATAAAGAGGCACGCCAGGCTCGGGCAAGTGCTCAGGTCTGGACAAACCACTGATCTATCAAAGCTCTGGCCTTCACAAGCAGTGCTCAATTAATTTGGGTACTAAGAAGGCACCCCCTTAAAGGAAAGAAGAGGGCAAGACCGGAGGGGAACTGGTGTTGCGGCTTAAAAAGGGTCTGCCAAGGGCTGCAACCCCTTCGGGCTGTGACCGCCGATCACTATGGCCCTGACCGGACCTCTTCTAGTTCTACTTGGGGTGAGTTCCTTGACTCTGACTACGGCAAATAACTGTAGTCAATATTGGAACAAGTCCAGCTGGGGTTTACCCCAGAAAAATGGAAAAACTGAGGACCTTTTCTAATTTTACAGCCCGTACCTGTAATCATATTTGCCAAAGAATTGGAACAATAAAACCTAGGTTTTTTTCCTGTTACCCATAAATCGGGGAGAGCCAGGTGTATAACGAATGGCCTCCTGAGAGACAAACTTGGAAACGAGTCAATCTAGGAGGATTTTGGGGAGATTTTATGGGTGGTGATTGGCTTACTAAAATCGGGATAGTTGTATTGGGGATATGTGGGGGATTGTTACTAGATTAATCTACTCGGTTATACAAAGAATGCAGATATCTGCAGTACTCAATTGGAAATGAAAACACGAATCAATACTATAAAGAAGAAGATGGGGGATTGTGAAATATGTTCATCTGATTCGTGTGATGAAATGTAATCTTCTGTACTTTTATGGATTTCTCCTGCACCATAAAAAGGGGTATTTTACAGGAGAAAGTTAAACTACTTTGCTGGTATATCAGCTCAAACCAGTTTGACCACTGACCGCATAGTATTGTGTAAAGAGAAACTTGTAAAGTGCATGCATAAAGTTTGGGGTCATCCTGGGGGCACGCCGAGGAAGATTCGAGAAGACTCTAGAAGGAGAAGAGGGCATGCTCTGAAGAAGACATGCCTATTCATTATATATGTATTAGAAGACACGCCTATTCATGAGTATGTATTATCAAACAGGATCACGCTGAGGAAGATTTGAGAAGACTCTAGAAGGAGAAGAGGACATGCGCCAAAGAAGACACGCCTATTCATGAATATGTATTGGCAGACAGGATATAAACCAAGAACAGGAACTGTACCGCGTGCGTCTTGGTGGAGCGGAGACTCCTGGCGCACCCAGCGCTGTTTGCTTGCCTCTATTCGCTTAATAAATTGTAAATTTGAATTGGAATCCTGTTTGGGACTAAATCATTTATCACACCCTTATCCAGCATCTTTTCAAAATACTTGTAAGACTCAAGCCTGCATCGTAACTGCTTCCTCTTCCATCTGCTGTAGGAGTCCCCTGTGTTCCGGAAACACCGCAGGGCACATCGAACTATAACACAAAGCGCTATGGATAGAACCACAATAATTATTCAAGTAACAGATAATCGTTTTAACCATGATAGGTTTGGTAACCAAGAGGTTAGCCTTTCCCACAGCTCAGAAAACCCCCAAAAGGTGTCATCTTGAGTTACTTCACGTAGGATTTTTGCTTGTTCTCTGATCTCCCATAAGTCAGCAGATATTCACCCACTTTGGTCTACATACATGCAACAGCTGACATTGATTACTGTGCACACCCCTCCCAGTGAGGCTAATATTAAATCTAGAGCCATACGATTTTGTGATACTATTTTCGATAAACTAGTAGTTGCGTCTTGGAGTTTCCTGATGGCAGGAGTCTATAGTTTTATTCTCGATTATCTCTATTACAGCCGAGATGTTTATTATAGCTTCTTCTAACTCGCTAACCCCCAGAAATGGGATTAGCCACCGCACAAAGCTATGATAGCTTGTCGGCTTTTCTATTAAGGGCTTACTCATCCTTCAGTTTCTGATTAAAGTGGCCCTCCATTTTCTTCTCACGGGATTCTGTGTTGTTTTATCAATAATAGTGATGTTGGGAACCAGGGTGTCCAAAGTACATGCTCCCCACCACCCCAGAGGTAAAGTTTTCTGAGCTGCTGTACCACACAACCAGTACCACCCTGTCCCTAGCGGAACCAGGAGGCCAGTATAATTAAGTAACTGAAATGCTGGATCAATAGAGGCAAAATGTGGTCCTCTGTCAGAGGATATAGTTGCTGGAACTCCAAAACGTGGTATTATCTCTTGTACCAATGCTTTAGCTATCTCCCGAGCTTTAGCTGTTCTGGTTGGGAATGCCTCTGGCCAACCTGAAAAGGTATCAGTTAATACCAATAAATATCGATACCCCCCTTTTCTTGGAAGTTCTAGAAAATCAATCTGTCATTGTTGCCCAGGCCCATTGTCTTTCCCAATCTGGCCCACTTCTGGCTTGGGGGTATTCTTGGGATTAGTTTGGAGGCAAAGATCACGTTGTTGAGTTACCTGTCTCACCAGAGTATACAAATTTCTGGCCATAATTTCTCTAATTAAATGTTTACATAGAGTCTCCATCTCCCAATGCCTTTTCCTATGTTCTTCCCTTACCAAATGCCATATTAGGCAGGAGGGAATAAGCACTTTTCCTTGTGGGGTATAAGCCCACCCTTCTTTGTTATATGACCCTTCCAGATCTGTGATAAGTTTTTGATCTTCCTCGGTATATTTTGGCTTACCTTCTAGGGAGATTCGCCTTTCTGTTTTTATCTCTGTTTTAGCTACCTGTTTTGCCTCTCTGTCCACCAGCTCATTTCCTCTCTCCAATTCCGAGCTCACTTTCTGGTGTGCCTTAATATGCATAATCGCCACCTTCTCAGGAAGTTGGACTGCTTTCAACAGTCTCAAAATCTCTTTTGCATGCTTTTCCCTTGAGAGCTCAGTAACCCTCTTTCTTTCTAGATTGTTCCATGCGCGTGCACAACTCCGAAGGCATATCTTGAGTCTGTATAAATATTCACAGCTTTGCCTTGAGCCACTTCCAAGGCTCGGGTCAGAGCAATTATTTCTGCGCTCTGTGCAGAGGAATTTATGGGCAAAGGTCTATTATTTCTCGACTAGTGGTAATGGCATATCCCGCGTGTCTTTTACCACTCAGGACATAGCTGCTTCCACTTGTGAACCAGTTTTCTCCGCTTTCCATAGGGTTGTCTTTTAGATCTGGTCGGTTTGCGTACGTTGTTTCAATAGTCTCCAAACAGTCACGACGCGCTGGTTCTCCCGTGTTTCCGCTAAGGAAAGAAGCTGGGTTTACAATGTTAGTAACTACGACCTCCACATCATCCTGTTCTATCAGTATAGCCTGATATCTCAGGGATCTCTGTGGAGAAAGCCAGTGCCCACCCTTCGCTTCCAGCACTGCGGACACTGTGCGAGGCACTAAAACAGTCATCTTCTGGCCCAGAGTAAATTTTCGGGCTTCTTGTATATTCAATATTACAGCTGTAATTGCTCTCAAGCATCCAGGTCAACCCTTCGCAGTTGCGTCTAACTGTTTGGAAAAGTAGGTAACTGCTCGTCGATAGGGGCCCAGATCTTGTGCTAATATTCCCAGAGCAATTCCCTGTTTCTCGTGGGAAAAGAGAAAAAAACGGTTTACTCACATCGGGGAGCTCTAAGGCCGGAGCCGACACCAAAGCTTTCTTTAGTAGCTCAAAGGCTCGTGTGGTCTCTTTGCCCGTCCAGATCATACAGTCGTATCCTAAGAGTTTCCTTTCTCCAGACGGTATTTCCCAAGATTCCAAGTCTTTTGCGAGCTGATTGCCAAAGATGGTAGGACTGTTCGTAAATCCTTGTGGCAACACCGTCCAAGTGAGCTGAGTCTTGCGACCACTTTTGGGGTTTTCCCATTCAAATGCAAATCATTTTTGGCTGGCTTCATGGAGAGGGAGGCAAAAGAAGGCATCCTTCAGACCTAAAACAGTAAACCAAGTTGGTTCAGGTGTTAATAAGGTCAACAGGGTATATGGATTTGCTACTACGGGGTAAAGGTCCTCAGTTATTTTATTTACGGCCCGTAGATCCTGGACCACACTATACAACCCGTCAGGTTCACGAACAGGTAATATAGGGGTGTTGAAATCAGACTCACAGTTTTTCAGTAATCCTATTTATAAAAATCTTTCAATCACTGGCCGAATTCCTTCCTTACCTTCCCTTCTGCGGGGAGACTGGTTAAGAATAGGCTCAGTATCTGGATATATTGCTGATCTTTTACTTCCAGAGTAACTTCTCCTTTTTCAAATGTAATTTTTGCACCCAATTGTTCTAACAAATCTCTTCCCAAAAGTGGCTTTGGGGAGTTGGGCATATATAGGAATTTGTGGATACCCCATTGTTTTCCCAATTTATACTTCAAAGGTTTACAAAAATATGCCTTTTCACTTTGGCCAGTCGCTCCTTTTACCATGATATAGTCGTTTCCCAGGGGCATCAAGGCTTGATTGAAAACCGAGTATGTTGCCCCTGTGTCAACCAAAAATTCTACTTCTTGTTCTTCCTTCCCTAGCCTCATTATAACCAGTGGATCTGCTAGGGTAGATTCCCCAGGTCCCTGTCAATCCTTTTTCACACGGGCTACTATTCTTCCTGTCTGGTGGCTTCGCCTCTTTGCCTTGTTTCTTGGACACCCTCCTTTCCAATGAACAAATTTCTTACACAACGCACATTGATCCTTACCTAATCAAGACGGTTCTCGTCTAGGCCTCTCTTCCTCCTCTTCCCTGATAACTGCTATCCTTCTTCTTTGCCCTTGTCTATATTCTTCCTCTCTATTAGTAAATACTCTCCACGCTTCATCCAGCAACACTTCCAGATTTCTACCTTCTGTAGGGCGCAGCTTCTGGAGTTTGTGCCTAATGTCCCCCGTGGACTGACCCAAGAACAGGGAGACTATTTGTTGTATTCCTACCTCTGACCCAGGATCCAGCGGTGTGCTACGGCGCATTACATCCCTCAGTCGATCCAGGAACTCGGATGGGGACTCAGAAGGACCTTGTTTAACTGCATATAGAGCTTGTGGGTTTGGGAATAGCCCTTTCCATTCCCTTCAAAATCCATTCTTGATATTCCTGTAGCCTCTCCATATGGGCAGATTTATGAGCGTCCCATTTTGGGTCTCGGAGGGGAAATATTCTTTGACATCCCCCCCGTGATCTTGTCATGGTCTTCAGCTAAATTCTCTGCTGTTTTCAAAATTAATTGCTTTTCTGTTTCTGTCATATACTCTAAGAGCAACTGTGTATCTTTCCAGTCTGGATTATGTTGTTTTACGATGAACTGAAAATGCTTAGTAACACTCACCGAGTCGCTTCTATAGTCTCTTGCAACTTTTCTCCATTCTCCTAGATCGGTGGTGGAAAAGGGCACCTTAATCATCATTGTTTCTCCACCAGGTCCCACTGCCTCTCGGAGTGGGCCTTGTAAAGCTGTAGGGACAGTCCTAGAGGCAGTTTTCTTCCTTGTGCGGGAAGATATGGGACCGTCCAGGGGAGTGGAGCTGCGGATCCGTGGTTTGTTTTTTTAATACTAAGGCAAAAGTCTCAAGCTTATGACTAAGTCAGTGCCAGTGGTGCTGCAGTCACAAACCACTGGGGGGAAATGGTTATCAAGGGTGTTTCTCACTCAGCTCAGCAGTTGTAGCAATTCCAGTGAATCCTCTGTGTTCCTGTTTTCCTGCCTGTCTTTGGAGAACATCCACTCCTGTCCACAGAAGAGGGGTGTGTGTAGAGCTTATGAATACATGTATCTGAAGTAAAAATCATGCATTCTGTGTGAGAGATTTAGAAAGGATGGCTTGCTACAGTAGTGGTTGGTTGGTGATGAGTTAGCGTTTTGCTTCTCTTTGAAAGCTTGCCTGAAAGCTATGGAAGACCCATCAGTAGGCAAACTCCAAATGTTTTTATATCCTGAAGAGTGCCTACTGTAATCATGAGACTGGCATAAAAATTGAGATTTTTATAATGCAGCTCATATTTGTTCTTTGCTTTCTTTGTGAGTCCAGGGTTTGTTAGGGCACACTGTATTTTTTAGATTTGTTTTAGAATCAAGAAGCTTGGGAGAAAATTTTTGTGATTGGGTTTTTTGGTTTGGTTTTTTTTGTCCATCCATAGTCATTTGTCATAAAGAGCTGAGCATTGAAGGAAATACCAAAACTATCATGATTTGCAAAGTGAAAACCTGTAGTACATTCTGAACAGATTTGGTCGCCTTCTATTATGCTTAAATTGTGGCCTGTCATGATGGACACCAAACTTCACGCCAAACTTGACATCTGCAGTATTCAGAGTATGTGCATTTGTCAAGCAATGAGCTAGCAAGTGTCTGGAATTGTTAGGTAGCAATGCCTGATTAAAACATGGTCTATATTCATATGAAGCAATCCCAGAAAATGAAGAGGAATTTGCAGCACTTAAAAAAAGACATCATATTTATGCAGTACAATTCAGGTAAACGTGAAAGCGTTCAAAACCTTCCCTCCTTGGCTACCAGTTTTGAGAGAAGTATGGCGTTGTGTGTAGAACAAAGGGATGTCTGTAAAACTTTCCCTGTTGCATGCTCAGTCTGTAAGAATGTTTCATGTTTTGCAGAAATGCTAACAGCTTCAAAGGTTATACAAGCATGGTAGCTTCCCCCACCATCTTTTCAGAAATACGGAAAGCAGGAAAATCCCAGAGTCTGGAAAAGTTGCTGGCAGAATCGTTTGCCCGAGGTAGGTTTAAAATTGAGAGATTCTTGGCCCTCTTCATAACTCATGTAACTAATTTTCCACAAGTTTTTTAGGTTTGCTTCTGTGGGTCCTATGACAATGCAAAGAGAACAAGTGAAGCTCTAGAAGTAAAATACTTTTCATAAGTTCAATCCCTTTTTTAGTTTAAAAGACCTCATGCACTGTGAACTTGTTTTATAGTCTTCTCCCCAAATGTAGGTGTGGAGAGTCACAGAAAGACATAAATATTGAAGTCTCCAGTAACAGCATGTTCCCTGTTTTTATTCTAAAGAAATGTTTGGAAGGTATTTTTGAGGAGTTAGTGTTGTTTATGCGTTGGGTTTGTTTGGGTTTTTGCTCTGCTGTCTTAATTCTCATTGATTATAGTCTAATTCCTTTGCGTTTCTTTTTACAAAGAAATCCAAGCAATAGTTACCAATATTAACCAAGACAATAGAGTCCTTAATGCCGTGGATCTTTTTTTGTACGTCTTGCCTTTTTTAATCTGCTTTCCAGTTTCTCAGTGGGCAGGAAACTAGATGGCATGTGTTTTTTCCCTTTTGTGTCCTTGCAGAACTCTTGCGTTGAATTTTAACTTCTGTGTTGCCTGTGAATAATGTAGAGAAGTGATACATTGCTTTGTACAGCAATGCACCTTGATTTTGAATGCATGACGAATACTGTGGAAGGAACCAAACCCGAGGAAAGTTTTATGTGAGTGTGTTCCTATATTTCTTTTTTTTTTTTCTGAATTTGTAACTGCAATTGGGGAGTAAAAACATTTCAAACCAAAACCAAACTCCTAATCACCCCCTACCTCCTCAAACACCTAGTGTCTTGTCAGCTGTGGAATGACGTCGCTCAGTGAGTTAACCTTGAGGAGAGATTTTGTTTGTTCCAGGCTGTGGGCAAAATCCAAGAACTAGCAAAATAAGGTCCTCATTCTCTAGAGCTCTGTGTAGGGAATTGTTATAGGAGAGGAAGTGTTAACTTCTTAGGGCGAGTGGACTTGCATTTGAATCCTGAATTTGTTCTTTTGGCAACACAACGTTTTCGCTCTTTCACCCTAAGGAAAACTCTTTTTTTGCCAGTTTCCCATAAAAGTGATCATGAACAACGTTAACTTCATTTGGTAAAACGACTCTTTTTGACAGAAGGGGAAAATATTAAGTATGCAATGAGCGGAGTCACAGATGAATCTACCAAGTAGACCACAATGTTTACTCTCACAGGCTTTACTGTATACGAAGCTAGTGGACTCAAATAACGGATTGATAAGTGTATAAGCATCTGCAGAATGAGGACTTTTCAGTTAATCTTCTGTAAGATTTTTGTCTACACCAGCTTGTACGCCAGGATCCTAGCTCATTTTCTGTGCTTGGGTCTTTGAGTTTGTTTCTGCATTCAACTTTGTTTCCAGGAAAACATAGCAAATCTGTGATCATTACAGCATGCCATAATAGTTAATATGCCAGATTTAAGAAAAACAGAGCTAAAGAGCTTCCTTCTTCACAACCCCCCAACAAATAAACCCCCAAAAGGAATGAATTCCTTAAACCTAGAAAGAAAGAAATACGCTGTGAGTCACGTGTTGCGGTGATGTGGTAGCAGCAGGGTCCTTAGAAAGGACAAGATGATTTACAAGACCTAATGTCTTTCTGTGGACTTTGAAGGCTGAGTGTTTTGTACTCTAGCAATTTTCTGCTACTGTTATGTATTCACGTAGATCTGTAAGGCAATTGTTGTTACTTTCTTTGTATAGTCTGGTAAAATATTTGTATAATCGGAAAATTATGTTTTTGTGGTACTCTCCTTGGGAAACAGAAACTAAGCCTGCCATTAGATGCTAGGCCACAGTAGTGGACGGAGCAGGGTAGTGGATGTTACATTTTGTGCTACACTTGGTCAAGTCTCATCTATATCGTATTCGCTGTTACTTTATTAAATTTAGTATCTGCACTTTCTATTTCCAGACAGGCCTCTCATTCAGAGCACGGAGGCATGGTTCTCTCTGTGTCTGGCTCCCCGTCCCTATCTTTTCATTCCTTCCTCTCCTCCCTGTAGCCTACTGCTATTGTTTTCTTTCACCATCTCTCTCTCTGCCTGGCTCCGGAACCCTGTTTTTTCATTTCTCCCTGTCTGTCTTGTCGCTCATCAGTACTTTTTCTTTCCCTGGCTCCCTGTCCCTGTTTCTTCCTTCTTGGCCCTGTAGCATGCTCTGATTCTGTTCCATTCTCT
>NW_028114293.1:0-11829 GCF_964289735.1 Phaethon aethereus | reverse complement strand
CAGAGGAGCTGCTGAGCTGAAAGGGCCCTGTCATTATTTGACACGCTTTGAACTGAAAACCCCAATGAAAATAACTCCTGCCGTGACAGAGACGTCACCTGGAGGGACCCAGCCCAGTGGGGCAATGTCTGCTGGCCAGGCACAGCCTGGGAACATCAGCTGCACTGGCCGGCTCCTGCCCGGTGCCCACACGATGCCACGATGCCCTCCTGAGCCCCCTCCCCACTCTTGGCTGGGGGCTCTGGCCGTCCATGTGGTTTCTGACCAGCTGGAGGGTGCCGAGGGGGTTTGTGTTGCCCGGATAAGGGCATGGCCGTGGGCATCGCTTTGTCCCCACTAGCAGCCTCTGCAGAGAGCCTGGGGCTGGCAGGCAAGGCTGGTCTGTCCCCTCCTGTCTAACCTGGCCCCCTCTCCCCCTCAAGGACGCCGACAGGTTCACGTTGCCATCCCACTTTGAGGAAGGCAAGGAGAAGTGCCCGTACGACCCTGCCCGTGGCTACACCGGTCTCATCGTGGGTAAGCAGCACCTTTCCCCGGGCTGGCAGGGACATGCGGGATGCCACTGACCCCAGCCCCATCACCAGTGCCCCCACAGGGGGTCCCCAGCTGGGTGGGCTCTGCGTGGGTGGGCCTTAGCAAGCTAGGACGTGGTTCTTCTCCTCCTTCTCTGCCTGGGGCACGGGGGATGCTGATGGCTTTTGGGGCTGCGGGCATGGCCCCGGGGTGCAGGGCCATGCTGACGGGTGCCTGCCCTGTCCAGACGGCGGCTTGTACACGGCCACACGCTACGAGTTTCGGAGCCTCCCTGACATCCGGAGGAACCTGCACCAGCGGCCGCTGAAGACAGAGGAGTCCCCACTGCACTGGCTGAATGGTGAGACGTCCCCGTCCCCACCCAGGGCCGGCATCACGGACTGGGACACCGTGCATTGCCTCAGGGAGCAGGGGTGGGGGCTGAGGCCCTGTGTGCCATGAGGGGAATTTGAGGCAGGGAAGGATTTTCCGTCCCATGGCATGTCCCCAGTCCCCACCTCTTGCTCTCCATCCCCCAGATGCTGAGTTTGTGGCCTCTGTGCTGGTCCGGGAGAGCAAGGACAGCCCCGTGGGGGATGATGACAAAATCTACTACTTCTTCACGGAGCGGACAGGCGAGGAGACCACATCCTTTGTCGATAAGAGCCAGGTGGCCCGGGTGGCCCGGGTGGCCCGTGTCTGCAAGGTAGGGATGTCCCTGGTCACAGGGGGCCAAGTACTGCTTCTCCCAGTGCAGGGTCTGTGTGCCTGCACCTTGGGGGAAACTGAGGCACGGGCAGAGGGGGACACATGCCCCCACCAGCCTGTGCAGAAATGCTCCCTGCACTCTCCAGAGCGATGTGGGGGGGAAGAAGATCCTGCAGCGCAAATGGACAACGTTCATGAAGGCACGCCTGGTCTGCTATATCCCCTACTACGAGGTGCTGCGCAGCGTCTGCAGCCTGGACGGGGGCGGCTGGGCCAGCACCGTCTTCTACGCCGCCTTCACCCTCTCGGCGCAGTGGTGAGCGGGGCAGCAGCCAAAACGGCTGAGCCCAAAAGTCTGCGGCACAGGGGGACCAGCAATGCTCGAGGGGACACGCAGGCGGGCGCTGAGCACCTGGGGGTGTGTCAGTGGGGAGCACCCATGTGTCTGCCCAGGCTCAGGCAGGGCTCTGCCCCCCAGGAGGACCATGGAGGCCTCGGCCGTGTGCCGCTACAGCATCTCGGCGGTGCAGCGCGCCTTTGAGGGGCCCTACATGGAGTATCAGGACTCAGCTCGCAAGTGGTCCCGCTACGACGGCGCGGTGCCCGAGCCTCGGCCTGGCTCCGTGAGTGCCTGGGGGCATGGGGCGGGGGGTGGTGCGTGGGGCAGCCGCATTCCCCCCTGACCCCCATTTCCCCATGGCAGTGCATCACGGACCGCTCCCGCGGGAAGGGCTACAACTCCTCACAGGACCTGCCTAACAGCGTCCTGGACTTTGTTAAGCTGCACCCGCTCATGTTCGAGGAGGTGAAGCCAGGCGGTGGGGAGCCGCTGCTGGTGAAGAAGAGCGTGGTGTACAGCCGGCTGGCCGTGGACAGGGTGCAGGCCCTCAATGGCCACTTCTACGATGTGCTCTTCATGGGGACAGGTGAGTGCGGGATGAGTTTGCTGGGTCTCTGCTGGGCAGGATGGACACCCCACACTCCCTCCTGACCCCCTGCTCTGCTCTCCAGGGGACGGCTGGATCCACAAGGCTGTGGTGGTGGGCTCCAGCATCCACATTGTGGAGGAGGTGCAGGTGTTCAGGGACCCACAGCCTGTGGAGAGCCTGGTCATCTCCCATGCCCAGGTGAGGGGGTGGAAGAAGTGGGGGGACACCACACATGGGGCATGTTTGTGCTGCGAAGCTGCCATTGGGCTGTTTGGGGAACGGGGGGCACACTACTCCTCGGTCACCCCAGCTTGGGATACCTGCTAGAGCCCAGCAGGGCAGCCTGGGGAAAGGGATTAAACTGGCCCCCACCTCCTTGCCGGGTTCCAGCTACAGCCATCGGCACAGACTGGAGCTGGAGGCCCTTCCCCATGCACCCCCACCAAGGGAGAGCTCTGCTGGGGCACTGGGGGTGGATCTCTGGGCACCACGGGGCACCACACAGCCCAGCAGCAGCATGCCAGGGCAGTTGCTGAGCCAGCCCTTTTGCCCCCAGAGGAGCCTGTACGTGGGGGCAGCCAGCGGGATCCTGCAGGTGCCCCTGGCCTCCTGCGCCAGGTACACCTCCTGCTACGACTGCATCCTCGCCCGGGACCCCTACTGCGCCTGGGACGGCCGGGCCTGCCGCGCCACCGCCACCGCCGACGGGTAGGGACGGGCTGCCTGTCCCTGGCAGGGTCCCCCCGAACCTTACATCTGCCCCATCCTGTGCTGTTGCGCATCACCCCGTGGCACAGTTGCCCCAGTGCCACCCCCAAGGGTCTGGCATCTGGCAGCTGGTCTCCTGGTGGCTGTGACCATGTCGAGGTGGGCTGAGCCGGGGCTGTATGGCTGAAGCCCCCCATGTCTTGCAGCACAGGGCTGGTGCAGGACATTCAGAGCGGCAATGAGGGATGCCGGAGCAGCTCTGGGCGGGGTGAGTCTGCGCTGCCCCTCGGGACCACGGGTGATTCTGGCATCCCTTAGGGTGGCTGGGACAGGTGTGAGGTTGGTGCGTGTCCCCGCAGGCTCACTGCCGTGGAAGAACCGGACGGTGCTGCAGGGCGATGACGTGCTGCTGCCCTGCGACCAGCGCTCCAACCTGGCACGAGCCGTTTGGCTGCTGAACGGCAGCGAGGCACTGGGCGCGGGGCAGGACCGGCTGCGCGTGGGGGTGGATGGGCTGCTGGTGACAGACACGCTGCCCCAGCACAGTGGCGAGTACCGCTGCTACGGGGAGGAGCGAGGTCTCCGGACGCTGCTGGCCGCCTACAGCCTCACCGTGCTGTCCGAACTGCCCCGCAGCCCCACGGCTGCCCCTCGGCCCCACACCGCCAGCCAGGCAGCCGGTGACATGAAGGTGGCTTATGTCTCTGCCATCATCGCCTTGGTGGTGCTGTGCACTGTGCTCGGCACCATTCTCCTCTATGTGTCCTGCCTGGAGAAGCGCAAGGGCAAGTACGTCCTGGGGGAGCCACGGCCAGCCAGCGTGGAGTTGCAGACCGTCTCAGCCAACTGCCTGCGCAAGGGCCGCCGGGAGGAGGAGGAGGAGGAGGAGGAAGAAGAGCTTGCCTATCCTGATGGCTGCCTGCGGATCATCCCTGGCGAGGCACCCACAGCTGCCACCTCCCCGGTCAAGGAGCTGCCGGCTGCGATGCCTCCGCTGCCGCCACCACCACCGCTGCCGGCTGAGCTCACCAATGGCGTAGGGGCTCTGCCCAGCGTCCTCCGCAAGATGAACGGCAACAGCTACATGCTGCTGCAGCAGCAGGAGGAGCCGCTGGCCTCGCCGCTCTACAGTGCATCCTTCACTGAGGAGCTCAGCAAGATCCTGGAGAAGCGGAAACACACACAACTGGTGGAGAAGCTGGATGAGAGCTCCGTTTAGGGGCTGGGGGGGGTGTCCTGCCAGTGGGACCCTCTTCCCCTCCGGCCCCTTCTCCTACCCCCTGCCAGCAGTGTTACAAGACTCAGGCAAAACTACCTCCTGGATGGCAGAGCTGGGCCGGGCCCAGGCTCAGCCGTTCCTTTGGCTTTTCACTCACTTTAGAGACTTGCTGTACAGAAAAAAAGAATCTATTTAAATTTGGGAGCTCTATTTATGTATAAAAACCCACCGACGGTGGCCACGAGCTGGAGGCAGGAGCTGGCACCTGGCTGAAGGTGGACCCTGGGGGGAGGGAGAATTTCTGTCTGTCCATCCAGGCGCAAAAGAGAGAGATGCTGTTGTGGACGCGTGGGCTCGACCGGCCCCACTGGGCATCCCTCGGTGCACGGGAGCCAGACAGCTGCTGAGAGGTGGGTGAGGAGCAGCAAGGGGGGCCAGGGGCTGCCACGTGGTGCCCGTGCCTCTTGCAGGGTGCAGAGTCCCTTCCTGGTATAGGGATGGGGGGGGTGGGTTCCCCCAGCACCTTGGTGGCTGCCAGCCCCTGCCTGCTCTCCCACATCTGCCCCCTCAGGGTTCCCTCTCCGGGAGAGGATGGTTCAGCGAGGGATGGATGGAGCCAGGGCGAGGAGCTGATGTCCCCAAGTGCTCCAGAGCAGCCGGTGGAGCAGCGCGTGCCTGCTGCGAGGCAGCCCCAGGTGAAATGCAGGGCTGGGGGCCCTTGGGGGGTGGCACCCCCAGGACCACTGACCCTGACAGGGCTCTGTCCCCTCTCCCCAGGGTGCTGCAGGGGAAGAGCGGGATGCAGCAGCGGGCAGCAAGATGCACTGGCAGCACAGACCAGCAGCAACCACCGTGCCCTGCAGCATGGCACGGGACCAGTGCAGCACACATCTCCCCCCAACATCTGCAGTGGTCCCATGGCCTCAGGCAGGCACCACATGTTTCTGCCCTCCCGTGTGGTGCTGTTGGAGAACCTGCGGTTCAGGCACAGCACTGTCCCCTGTGGGACATGTGGGAGGGGAAATGTCCTTGCACAGTGAGGAGGAGCCCTGGACCAGGGCCTGCCTCCCTCCAGGGCCTCCTGCTCTTCATGGCGCTTTCCAGGGGCAGCCCCTGTCCCTAAATCTCCCCGCAACTACCTCTCCTCCTGCTGCCCCCTGGGAGAACCCGAGGGACTGGGGTGACAAGTGTGTCTCACGCCGCAGGGACAGGGAAGCGACACCAGAGAAGCCGAGGAGGTACAGTCTTGTCGGAGTGTGTGCGTTCCCACCATGTTCCTCACCAGCACCTCCAGGATCAGGGTGTTGCCTGGAGCTCAGCCCTACAGGGGGGCAGGAGGGGGGTGGCAGCCTCCGGGATCCCTAACAGGCTGGAGCCCAGGTCCTCCTGCCCCCATCCTTGTTTTTGCTGCACAGGGGGGGTGAGCCACCCCCAAGCACACCTACCCCCTGAGGAGGGGCATCACCCTCCACGTCTGGAACCCCTTGTGCACAGCCCCACATGCCCCCCGGCAATAAACGCGGCTCTGTCTGGACGTGGCGTGGCATCATCTCTTGTGGGCGTGGGGCAGCAGGAGGAGAGATGGACAGAGAAATGTGGGGTAGAGATTTTATTGGGACTGCAGGCGTGGGCCCTGGACGGTGAGGGCGGAGGGTTTGTTGGTGAGGGGGTGCCACTGGCCCTGGATGCTGGGGTTGTCTGTGTGGAAGGGCTTACGGATGCGGATGATGTCCAGGCCAGACTGGCCGGCCAGCTTGGTGGCCAGCTGTGCGATCTCCTCACTGGTCTTACTGGCGATGAGCTCCTCCCGCACCGTCCCGTTCACTGCGGCAGAGCAGGGCAATCAGGCCATGGTCCCCCCACTCCACAGCCCCCCCAGAGGAGCAGCTGCTGTTCCCCCGTCCCGCAGGGCAGATGGCCCCAGCACTGTCTGCGGCTGGGCAGAAGCAGCACAGAGCTGGGGCAGGGCAGGGAGGGCCCCGTCCCTATCCTGCCCCCCCAAATCACCCCACGTGCCTCCCCCAGCACTCACAGTACTCGGCCAGCAGCAGTGGGGCTGGGCCAGAGCAGGGGCTGACGTAGAGGACGACATCGGGGTGCTGCCGGGCGAAGTCCAGTGCTGCCTCCTCCACGAACTGCCTGCGGGGGGGGGGGGGCGTGGCCATCAGCCTCGGTGTGGTCAGAGGGCAGAGGTTACCGTAGCCCCCGCCCCAGGGCAAAGGTCATGGCTGGGGTCACCCCTGCCCTATGCCCTGCCCGTGGGAGGGGTCACATTGCAGAAGTCGGGGGTGCGCCACCTGCAGGTCAGACGTCATCACCCAGTCTGCCCCTACACCAGGGGGTCAGAGGTCAGGGATTAGCAGTGCCTTCTTCTAGTCCCTCCCCCGTTGCGTAAGAGATCAGGGCTCACAGCCCCTCCCCTACCCCCACCTCTGTGGGTCAGACATCAGCAGCACCTTCCCTACACAGACAGGGCAGAGATCACCAGAGCTTCTCGTAAGTCCCTCCCACCCCAGGTCAGAGGTCAGGGGTCACGACGCCTCTCCCCCTCCCTCCATGCCGGGCGGTCGGGGGCATAGGGCGGGGTGCCTCCGGTGGTACCTGGCGCCGCGGGCGTCGGCCGCGGTAGGGCTGAAGAGGAGCTGGAGGCGCTGGAGCTGCCGCACGTAGCGGCCCACGCCGTTGTGCAGGACAGCCGCCAGGAACCGGCTAGGCGCTCCGCGGCCCGTCATGGCGCTGCCCTCACCCGGAAGCGGAACCGCGCAGGGAAGGATAACACCTACTTCCGGCCTCTCCCGGAAGTGACGCCTGAGAGCGGCGGCGGGGTCAGGCAATGGCGGCGTCCGTAAAGCTCCACGTGAAGGGGGCGGCCTGAGCGGCGCCGGGCCGCGGGGGCCCAGCGTGACCGCAGGGCCGCTGCCGATGCGGATCGGCAGCGCCGCGGGCGGGTGCTGGGGCGACCCGGGCGGAGGCGGGCGCGGGCAGGATGGCGGTGGTGCCCCTGCGGCCCTGCAGAGCCGCCGGCCGCCTCCTGCCGCTGCTGTGCGGGGGGACGAGGAGCAAGGGGGCCTCCCTGAGCCCCAGCGTGCCGGGCCGCCTCACCCAGCGGCGCTACAAGAAGGACGTGCTGCCCTCCCCCGAGGGGCCCGTACCCTCCGTCTCCATCACCGAGATCCGGCAGTACCTGCGGGCCCAGGGCATCCCCTTCCACGACGGGTACAGCTGCCTCCACACCCCCAGCCTCTTCACCAACGGCCGGGACGACCAGCTGCTGCCGCCAGCTGCCAGCGCCCCTTACACGCTTTTCATTGACAAGACCACAGGCAGCTTCCTGTGCACGGCCACCCTGGCCGAGGGTACCTGGCAGGACTTCCAGGCCAACGTGGAGCTGCGGCACCACAGCGTTCCCCGCCCCAGCTCGGAGGAGCCAGAGGAAGATACGCGACAGACTCGCGAGGATGCCCGCTGCATCTGGGACCGGGCGCTGCCACTCTGGGAGTTACTGGATAAGGATGAGACCACCGAGACTAAGGCCATGTTTGGCATCTCCCTGGTGACGGACGCCACCCTGAAACGCTTCGGGGTACGTTATCTGAGGGCTGCCAAGTCTCTCGTCTTCCCCTGGTTCAGCCCTCGCGATGCAACCCTGAAAGGCCTGAAGCTTGTGAGGGTGGAGAAGAAGGGGGATGCGGTAACTTATGTGGAAGAGACTTTACCCCGCTTCGATTCCTATCGCAATCTTTTTGGGCTGCCCCTGATCAGCCGCCGAGACACAGAGCTGGTCTTAACAGGGTGGGAACTGGATGCCCTGGCCCTGCACCAAGCTACAGGCGTGGCCAGCCTGGCCCTGCCGCGGGGGGCCACCTGCCTGCCCCCTGCTCTCCTCCCATACCTGGAGCAGTTCAAGCGCATCACGCTGTGGCTGGGCGAGGACCTGCGCTCCTGGGAAGCTGCCAAGCTCTTCGCTCGCAAGCTGAGCCTCAAGCGCTGCTCCCTGGTGCGCCCTGGCGACCTCCAGCCCCGGCCCTTGGAGGCTCTGAACCAGGGCCTGAACCTCACCAAGATCCTGCGTGCCGCGCTGCCTGCCAGCCACAAATCCATCGTCTCCTTCCGGCAGCTGCGCGAGGAGGTGTTCGGGGAGCTGGTCAACACTGAGCAGGTGGCCGGTGTCAAGTGGGCACGCTTCCCCGAGCTCAACAAGCTCCTCAAAGGGCACCGCAGAGGGGAGCTCACCATCTTCACAGGTGATGGGCAAACAGCTGGTGGACAGGGGGAACAGAGGGTTTTTCGGTGGCTTCACTCTCCTGGGGGTGACACCTCACAAGTCTTCCTGGTCCCTTTGTGCTCATGGCTTCAGCTGAGCCTGTTGTGGGTGTGCACGAGAGGCTGAGGTGTGTTCCTGGGTACAGTGGGGCTGGGCACACCCGTGTGGTGATGGGCTCCCTGCCTGGGATGCACAGAGACTTGTCTCTTCTCCCTGCTCCCCTCCACTGCCTCCTCTCTGAGCTCTCTCTGTGCGTCCCTGCCAAGTGCCCAGCCCTTCCCTGCACCCCGCAGGGACGCACTGGCTGCTGGAGGTAACACACATGTGCCCAGACATGCAGCCTGGTGTGAGACACTGCATGTGTATGGAGGGAGTGCTGTGGATTGGCTGCTTTTAGTCTGCTTTGGTGCTTCCACCTCTAAACAACCGTTTGGTGGATTCAGGACAGGTCAGATCATCTCCCCCAGCTAATTCATCCCATCGTTGTCCTTTTGCCAGGCCCAACGGGCAGCGGGAAGACAACCTTTATCAGTGAGTATGCGCTGGACCTGTGCATGCAGGGGGTGTGCACGCTGTGGGGCAGCTTTGAGATCAACAATGTCCGCCTGGCCAAGATCATGCTGACGCAGTTTGCTGCCCAGCGCCTGGAGGACCAGCTGGAGCTGTACGACGAATGGGCTGACCGCTTCGAGGACCTCCCACTCTACTTCATGACCTTCCATGGCCAGCAGAATATCAAGTATGGTTCCACACCTTCATCCCTGACAACGTTTACCCCTTACGGCATGTGCTGCAGGGCCCTGGGGAGCTGGGGCTCTTCTCCCACAGTGTGTTGTGGATTTGGGGCTGGCAGGAGGTACATCAGGGTCAAGTCCTGGGATTGGCACGTGGGGACCACATGGCTCAACCAGCTGCATCCCTGCTGTCATGAGGACAATGATGGCCTCCTTCTGGGGTGGGGATGAAGGGACGAGACCTGTCCCTGTGTTAGGTGGCAGCTTCAAAACCATCTCCTGTCTCTGGCAGGATGCATCCCCCCACACCCTGCTCACCTGGCATCGTTGCCATTTGTTGAGGAGATAGGGCCTGAGGGTTACCACAGACCAGGGGAATCACAGGACAGTGGGCAGGAGCTGTGTGGGCAGTAGCTGGGTCCTCCTGAATCAGGAGTGGGGATTTGTGGGGATGGGGCTGCCTCCATCCTGTGGCGGAGGAGCTGTGGAGGTGGGACGTGCCCAGGGCCTGGTGGTCAGTGGCCAGCTGTCATTGGCACCAGCCTGATGCCTCCCTACTCTGCTTCTCCCTGTGCCTGGCTTAGCATCCCCATTGCCACCTCTGCTGATCCTGGCTAATCCTGGTCTCCCCCCTGCCCAGGACAGTGATTGACACCATGCAGCATGCTGTCTACATGTATGACATCACCCACGTGGTCGTCGACAATCTCCAGTTCATGATGGGCCATGAGCACCTCTCTGCGGACAGGTAGCCCTTCTCCATGCCGCCCCCTCCTTCCTTTGCTACCCTTGTCGCTGGAGCTGGCCCTGTTGGGTGTCACAGCAAGGCTGGGGACTCATACAGGGTGTCCCCTTTAGTCCTGTCCAGCACCCCTGTTTCATTGAAGGGCAATCACTGCCCTGGGGAGGAAGAGGTGGGAAAGGGTGAGCCGGTTACCTGCAATCCCTGTCGTGCCCCATCCCTTTGCTCGCATGGACCCAGCTGCCCCACAGAGTGTGAGGTGCTCCCTGCTGTCAGGCTGAACCTGGCAGCACCTTGCTGCCCTCCCCCCCACGAGCAGTGCTGGCTGCTGACCTCGTTCTTGCTGTCATCGCAGGCTCGCTGCCCAAGACTACATCGTCGGTGCCTTCCGCAAGTTTGCCACAGACAATACCTGCCACATCACGCTGGTCATCCATCCCCGCAAGGAGGATGACGAGAAGGAGCTGCAGACGGCTTCCATCTTTGGCTCTGCCAAGGTGAGCTGGGCTGGTGTGGCCCTTCCTGTCCCTCGGCACAGCATGTTCCCAGGAGGGGGCTGGGATACATTAGGCAGCTGCCTGAGTCAGTGCTGGGGACCTGAACGGTGCTGGGAGGGGCAGGATGTCCCCAAGACTCTTGTCACCTGCTGAAGATGTGTGGAGTCCTGATTTGGCTAGACCTTGGTAGGGAGATGCAGATAGGGAACAAACCCATTGCCAGCAGAAGCTCTGTTGGGGGATTTGGGTGCAGTTAATTAATGCTCATTGACTGTGAGTGAGATGTAGTATGAGATAATTAAAGAAGGAGCCAGGGAGGGTGCAGGGATGGGCCTTCTGAGTGCTCCAGTCTCTGCTGTGATGCTGAACAGCGCTGCAGTGGTGGGCAGAAAGTGCCTTGTGAGTGCACAGCCCTCCCATGCTCCCTTGTTTCCCCAGGGCCTGCTGTGGCTTCAGCTGAAGCCTGTCTTCCCCTGGGATGTCCCAAGGACCCACTGGGCAGACAAGGGGTTGGTGTTGGGGAGATGCTGGAGTTGCTGTGGCTTGAGATGCCCCATAACAGAGCTTGAAGGACCCGGGCAGGCAGCCCATGAGCACCTCCAAGTCCTGTGACTCCAGCTGCATCCCCAGCACCCTCCTGGACATGTTTTTCTTCCCTCAGGCTAGCCAGGAGGCTGACAACGTCCTCATCCTGCAGGACCGTAAGCTGATGACGGGGCCAGGGAAGCGCTACCTGCAGGTGTCCAAGAATCGTTTCGATGGGGATGTGGGCGTCTTCCCCCTGGAGTTCAGCAAGGCCTCGCTCACCTTCTCATCCTCTGGCAAAAGCAAGGTCAGGCTGAAGAAGATGAAGGAGGAGAAGGCGCTTTTAGCCAAAAAAGCTCCGGAGGGAGGCTCGGGAGCCTCCAAGAAGTCATGAGCCCGGCAGGTCTCTTCCTCAGTCCGTCAGGAGGGATGGGGACTGGTGCTGGGAGCACGGGGCTGGGGTATGCCAGACCCTCTCCCCTGGGAGCAGCAGCCACGTGCTGCTGCAGCCCTTTCTCCTTGCACAAACAAGCCTCTTGGCCACCAGCACAGTGTCTCTTGAGAGATGCGGGGCCACCATGAGAGGAGGAGTGGGCTCATCCCAGAGAAGGGTGGCCAGGAGAAGGTGCTTTGGCAAATGCTGGCCACTCCATACTGGTGTCAAGTTCTGGGAGCATGGGGGGAGCAGAGTCAGTGTGGGCTGGATGGTTGGGAGTAACCTGCAGCCCTGGGACTTCAGGATCTCTAGACCAGGGGCAGGTTGTTAAATTGTGGCTAAAACGGAGCCGAAATCCTGGGCTGTCACTGGTGGGAGGGGCTGTGTGGGGGCATTGTGCAGAGGGATGCAGGGTGGAAACTCCCCTGTTATGGGTGGGTGTTTCTGGGCTCAATCCTGGCTGGGATGGAGCCAGCGAGGGGAAGGTGGTGGAGGGAAGCGTGGCAGGTTGCGGATGGCTCTTGGCGCAGAGCTGTATGCTCTCTGTGGGACGT
>NW_028114294.1:0-14932 GCF_964289735.1 Phaethon aethereus | reverse complement strand
GTCCGGACCGGTTCTGAGCGGTCGTTACCGGTCCAGACCGGTTTTCGCCGGTCGTGACCGGTCCGGACCGGTTTGCGCCGGTCGTGACCGGTCCGGACCGGTTTGCTCCGGTCGTTACCGGTCCAGACCGGTCCGGACCGGTTTGCGCCGGTCGTTGCCGGTCCGGACCGGTTTGCGCCGGTTCCGACCGGTCCGGACCAGTTTGCGCCGGTCGTTACCGGTCCGGACCGGTCCGGACCGGTTTGCGCCGGTCGTTACCGGTCCGGACCGGTTTGCGCCGGTTCCGACCGGTCCGGACCGGTTTTCGCCGGTCGTGACCGGTCCGGACCGGTTTGCGCCGGTCGTTACCGGTCCGGACCGGTTCTCAGCGGTCGTTACCGGTCCGGACCGGTTTGCGCCGGTTCCAACCGGTCCGGACCGGTTTGCGCCGGTTCCGACCGGTCCGGACCGGTTTGCGCCGGTCGTTATCGGTCCGGACCGGTTTGCGCCGGTTCCGACCGGTCCGGACCGGTTTTCGCCGGTCGTGACCGGTCCGGACCGGTTTGCGCCGGTCGTTACCGGTGCGGAGCGGTCCGGACCGGTTCTGAGCGGTCGTTACCGGTCCGGACCGGTTTGCGCCGGTTCCGACCGGTCCGGACCGGTTTGCGCCGGTCGTGACCGGTCCGGACCGCTCCGGACCGGTTCTGAGCGGTCGTTCCCGGTCCGGACCGGTTTGCGCCGGTTCCGACCGGTCCGGACCGGTTTGCGCCGGTCGTGACCGGTCCGGACCGCTCCGGACCGGTTCTGAGCGGTCGTTCCCGGTCCGGACCGGTTTGCGCCGGTCGTTACCGGTCTGGACCGCTCCGGACCGGTTCTGAGCGGTCGTTACCGGTCCGGACCGGTTTGCGCCGGTACCGACCGGTCCGGACCGGTTTTCGCCGGTCGTGACCGGTCCGGACCGGTTTGCGCCGGTTCCGACCGGTCCGGACCGGTTTGCGCCGGTCGTAACCGGTCCGGACCGGTCCGGACCGGATTTGAGCGGTCGTTACCGGTCCGGACCGGTTTGCGCCGGTTCCGACCGGTCCGGACCGGTTTCCGCCGGTTCCGACCGGTCCGGACCAGTTTGCGCCGGTCGTTACCGGTCCGGACCGGTCCGGACCGGTTTGCGCCGGTCGTGACCGGTCCGGACCGCTCCGGACCGGTTCTGAGCGGTCGTTCCCGGTCCGGACCGGTTTGCGCCGGTTCCGACCGGTCCGGACCGGTTTTCGCCGGTCGTGACCGGTCAGGACCGGTTTGCGCCGGTCGTTACCGGTCCGGACCGGTCCGGACCGGTTCTCAGCGGTCGTTACCGGTCCGGACCGGTTTGCGCCGGTCGTTACCGGTCCGGACCGGTCCGGACCGGTTCTGAGCGGTCGTTACCGGTCCGGACCGGTTTGCGCCGGTTCCAACCGGTCCGGACCGGTTTGCGCTGCTTCCGACCGGTCCGGACCAGTTTGCGCCGGTCGTTACCGGTCCGGACCGGTCCGGACCGGTTTGCGCCGGTCGTGACCGGTCCGGACCGCTCCGGACCGGTTCTGAGCGGTCGTTCCCGGTCCGGACCGGTTTTGCGCCGGTTCCGACCGGTCCGGACCGGTTTTCGCCGGTCGTGACCGGTCAGGACCGGTTTGCGCCGGTCGTTACCGTCCGGACCGGTCCGGACCGGTTCTGAGCGGTCGTTACCGGTCCGGACCGGTTTGCGCCGGTTCCAACCGGTCCGGACCGGTTTGCGCTGCTTCCGACCGGTCCGGACCAGTTTGCGCCGGTCGTTACCGGTCCGGACCGGTCCGGACCGGTTTGCGCCGGTCGTTACCGGTCCGGACCGGTCCGGACCGGTTCTGAGCGGTCGTTACCGGTCCGGACCGGTTTGCGCCGGTCGTGACCGGTCCGACCGGTTTGCGCCGGTCGTTACCAGTCCGGACCGGACCGGACCGGTTCCGAGCGGTCGTTACCGGTCCGGACCGGTTTGCACCGGTTCCGACCGGTCCGGACCGGTCCGAACCGGCGCAAACCGGTCCGGAGCAGTTTGCGCCGGTCATTACCGGCCCGGACCGGTCCGGACCGGTTCCGAGCGGTCGTTACCGGTCCGGACCGGTTTGCGCCGGTTCCGACCGGTCCGGACCGGTTTGCGCCGGTTCCGACCGGTCCGGACCAGTTTGCGCCGGTCGTTACCGGTCCGGACCGGTTTGCGCCGATTCCGACCGGTCCGGACCGGTTTGCGCCGGTCGTTACCGGTCCGAACCGGTCCGGACCGGTTCTCAGCGGTCGTTACCGGTCCGGACCGGTTTGCGCCGGTTCCGACCGCTCCGGACCGGTTCTGAGCGGTCGTTCCCGGTCCGGACCGTTTGCGCCGGTTCCGACCGGTCCGGACCGGGTTTGCGCCGGTCGTGACCGGTCCGGACCGGTTTGCGCCGGTCGTGACCGGTCCGGACCGGTCCGGACCGGTTCTGAGCGGTCGTTCCCGGTCCGGACCGGTTTGCGCCGGTTCCGACCGGTCCGGACCGGTTTGCGCCGGTCGTTACCGGTCCGGACCGGTTGCGCCGGTCGTTACCGGTCCGGACCGGTCCGGACCGGTTCTCAGCGGTCGTTACCGGTCCGGACCGGTTTGCGCTGCTTCCGACCGTTCCGGACCAGTTTGCGCCGGTCGTTACCGGTCCGGACCGGTTCTGAGCGGTCGTTACCAGTCCGGACCGGTTTTCGCCGGTCGTGACCGGTCCGGACCGGTTTGCGCCGGTCGTTACCGGTCCGGACCGGTCCGGACCGGTTTGCGCCGGTCCGTTACCGGTCCGGACCGGTCCGGACCGGTTCTCAGCGGTCGTTACCGGTCCGGACCGGTTTGCGCCAGTTCCGACCGGTCCGGACCGGTTTGCGCCGGTCGTGACCGGTCCGGACCGCTCCGGTCCGGTTCTGAGCGGTCGTTCCCGGTCCGGACCGGTTTGCGCCGGTTCCGACCGGTCCGGACCGGTTTGCGCCGGTTCCGACCGGTCCGGACCGGTTTGCGCCGGTTCCGACCGGCCCGGACCGGTTTGCGCCGGTCGTGACCGGTCCGGACCGCTCCGGACCGGTTCTGAGCGGTCGTTCCCGGTCCGGACCGGTTTGCGCCGGTTCCGACCGGTCCGGACCGGTTTGCGCCGGTCGTGACCGGTCCGGACCGCTCCGGACCGGTTCTGAGCGGTCGTTCCCGGTCCGGACCGGTTTGCGCCGGTTCCGACCGGTCCGGACCGGTTTGCGCCGGTCCCGACCGGTCCGGACCGGTTTGCGCCGGTTCTGACCGGTCCGGACCGGTTTGCGCCGGTCGTGACCGGTCCGGACCGATTCCGAGCGGTTGTTACCGGTCCGGACCGGTTTGCGCCGGTTCCGACCGGTCCGGACCGGTCAGAACCGGCGCAAACCGGTCCGGACCGGTTTGCGCCGGTCGTTACCGGTCCGGACCGGTTTGCGCCGGTCCCGACCGGTCCGGACCGGTTTGCGCCGGTTCCGAGCGGTCCGGACCGGTTTGCGCCGGTCGTGACCGGTCCGGACCGGTTTGCGCCGGTCGTTACCGGTCCGGACCGGTCCGGACCGGTTTGCGCCGGTCGTGACCGGTCCGGACCGGTTTGCGCCGGTCGTTACCGGTCCGGACCGGTCCGGACCGGTTCTCAGCGGTCGTTACCGGTCCGGACCGGTTTGCGCCGGTCGTTACCGGTCCGGACCGGTCCGGACCGGTTTGCGCCGGTTCCGACCGGTCCGGACCCGTTTGCGCCGGTCGTTACCGGTCCGGACCGGTCCGGACCGGTTCGCAGCGGTCGTTACCGGTCCGGACCGGTTTGCGCCGGTTCCGACCGGTCCGGACCGGTTTGCGCCGGTTCCGACCGGTCCGGACCGGTTTGCGCCGGTCGTGACCGGTCCGGACCGGTGTGGACCGGTTCTGAGCGGTCGTTACCGGTCCGGACCGGTTTGCGCCGGTCGTGACCGGTCCGGACCGGTTTGCGCCGGTCGTGACCGGTCCGGACCGCTCCGGTCCGGTTCTGAGCGGTCGTTCCCGGTCCGGACCGGTTTGTGCCGGTTCCGACCGGTCCGGACCGGTTTGCGCCGGTCGTGACCGCTCCGGACCAGTTTGCGCCGGTCCCGACCGGTCCGGACCGGTTTGCGCCGGTCGTTACCGGTCCGGACCGGTTCTGAGCGGTCGTTACCAGTCCGGACCGGTTTTCGCCGGTCCCGACCGGTCCGGACCGGTTTGCGCCGGTCGTTACCGGTCCGGACCGGTTCCGAGCGGTTGTTACCGGTCCGGACCGGTTTGCGCTGGTTCCGACCGGTCCGGACCGGTCAGAACCTGCGCAAACCGGTCCGGACCGGTTTGCGCCGGTCGTTACCGGTCCGGACCGGTCCGGACCGGTTTGCGCCGGTCGTTACCGGTCCGGACCGGTCCGGACCGGTTCTGAGCGGTCGTTACCGTTCCGGACCGGTTTGCGCCGGTCCCGACCGGTCCGGACCGGTTTGCGCCGGTTCCGACCGGTCCGGACCGGTTTGCGCCGGTTCCGACCGGTCCGGACCGGTTTGCGCCGGTCGTGACCGCTCCGGACCGGTTTGCGCCGGTCCCGACCGGTCCGGACCGGTTTGCGCCGGTCGTTACCGGTCCGGACCGGTTCTGAGCGGTCGTTACCGGTCCGGACCGGTTTTCGCCGGTCGTGACCGGTCCGGACCGGTTTGCGCCGGTTCCGACCGGTCCGGTCCGGTTTGCGCCGGTTCCGACCGGTCCGGACCGGTTTGCGCCGGTCGTGACCGGTCCGGACCGGTTCTGAGCGGTCGTTACCGGTCCGGACCGGTTTGCGCCGGTTCCGACCGGTCCGGACCGGTTTGCGCCGGTCGTGACCGGTCCGGACCGCTCCGGACCGGTTCTGAGCGGTCGTTCCCGGTCCGGACCGGTTTGCGCCGGTTCCGACCGGTCCGGACCGGTTTGCGCCGGTCGTGACCGGTCCGGACCGGTTTGCGCCGGTCGTAACCGGTCCGGACCGGTCCGGACCGGTTTGCGCCGGTTCCGACCGGTCCGGACCGGTTTGCGCCGGTTCTGACCCGTCCGGAGCAGTTTGCGCCGATCGTTACCGGTCCGGACCGGTCTGGACCGGTTTTCGCCGGTCGTGACCGGTCCGGACCGGTTTGCGCCGGTCGTGACCGGTCCGGACCGCTCCGGACCGGTTCTGAGCGGTCGTTCCCGGTCCGGACCGGTTTGCGCCGGTTCCGACCGGTCCGGACCGGTTTGCGCCGGTTCCAACCGGTCCGGACCGCTCCGGACCGGTTCCGAGCGGTCGTTACCGGTCCGGACCGGTTTGCGCCGGTTCCGACCGGTCCGGACCGGTTCTGAGCGGTCGTTACCGGTCCGGACCGGTTTGCGCCGGTTCCGACCGGTCCGGACCGGTTTGCACCGGTTCCGACCGGTCCGGACCAGTTTGCGCCGGTCGTTACCGGTCCGGACCGGTCCGGACCGGTTTGCGCTGGTCGTTACCGGTCCGGACCGGTCCGGACCGGTTCCGAGCGGTCGTTACCGGTCCGGACCGGTTTGCGCCGGTTCCGACCGGTCCGGACCGGTTTGCGCCGGTTCCGACCGGTCCGGACCAGTTTGCGCCGGTCGTTACCGGTCCGGACCGGTTTGCGCCGGTCGTGACCGGTCCGGACCAGTTTGCGCCGGTCGTTACCGGTCCGGACCGGTTCTGAGCGGTTGTTACCAGTCCGGACCGGTTTTCGCCGGTCGTGACCGGTCCGGACCGGTTTGCGCCGGTCGTTACCGGTCCGGACCGCTCCGGACCGGTTTGCGCCGGTCGTTGCCGGTCCGGACCGGTCCGGACCGGTTCCGAGCGGTCGTTACCGGTCCGGACCGGTTTGCGCCGGTTCCGACCGGTCCGGACCGGTTTGCGCCGGTTCCGACCGGTCCGGACCGGTTTGCGCCGGTCGTGACCGGTCCGGACCGGTTTGCGCCGGTCGTGACCGGTCCGGACCGGTTCTGAGCGGTCGTTACCGGTCCGGACCGGTTCTGAGCGGTTGTTACCAGTCCGGACCGGTTTTCGCCGGTCGTGACCGGTCCGGACCGGTTTGCGCCGGTCGTTACCGGTCCGGACCGCTCCGGACCGGTTTGCGCCGGCCGTTGCCGGTCCGGACCGGTCCGGACCGGTTCCGAGCGGTCGTTACCGGTCCGGACCGGTTTGCGCCGGTCCCGACCGGTCCGGACCGGTTTGCGCCGGTCGTTACCGGTCCGGACCGGTTCTGAGCGGTCGTTACCGGTCCGGACCGGTTTGCGCCGGTTCCGACCGGTCTGGACCGGTTTGCGCCGGTCGTGACCGCTCCGGACCGGTTTGCGCCAGTCCCGACCGGTCCGGACCGGTTTGCGCCGGTCGTTACCGGTCCGGACCGGTTCTGAGCGGTCGTTACCGGTCCAGACCGGTTTTCGCCGGTCGTGACCGGTCCGGACCGGTTTGCGCCGGTCGTGACCGGTCCGGACCGGTTTGCTCCGGTCGTTACCGGTCCAGACCGGTCCGGACCGGTTTGCGCCGGTCGTTGCCGGTCCGGACCGGTTTGCGCCGGTTCCGACCGGTCCGGACCAGTTTGCGCCGGTCGTTACCGGTCCGGACCGGTCCGGACCGGTTTGCGCCGGTCGTTACCGGTCCGGACCGGTTTGCGCCGGTTCCGACCGGTCCGGACCGGTTTTCGCCGGTCGTGACCGGTCCGGACCGGTTTGCGCCGGTCGTTACCGGTCCGGACCGGTTCTCAGCGGTCGTTACCGGTCCGGACCGGTTTGCGCCGGTTCCAACCGGTCCGGACCGGTTTGCGCCGGTTCCGACCGGTCCGGACCGGTTTGCGCCGGTCGTTATCGGTCCGGACCGGTTTGCGCCGGTTCCGACCGGTCCGGACCGGTTTTCGCCGGTCGTGACCGGTCCGGACCGGTTTGCGCCGGTCGTTACCGGTGCGGAGCGGTCCGGACCGGTTCTGAGCGGTCGTTACCGGTCCGGACCGGTTTGCGCCGGTTCCGACCGGTCCGGACCGGTTTGCGCCGGTCGTGACCGGTCCGGACCGCTCCGGACCGGTTCTGAGCGGTCGTTCCCGGTCCGGACCGGTTTGCGCCGGTTCCGACCGGTCCGGACCGGTTTGCGCCGGTCGTGACCGGTCCGGACCGCTCCGGACCGGTTCTGAGCGGTCGTTCCCGGTCCGGACCGGTTTGCGCCGGTCGTTACCGGTCTGGACCGCTCCGGACCGGTTCTGAGCGGTCGTTACCGGTCCGGACCGGTTTGCGCCGGTACCGACCGGTCCGGACCGGTTTTCGCCGGTCGTGACCGGTCCGGACCGGTTTGCGCCGGTTCCGACCGGTCCGGACCGGTTTGCGCCGGTCGTAACCGGTCCGGACCGGTCCGGACCGGATTTGAGCGGTCGTTACCGGTCCGGACCGGTTTGCGCCGGTTCCGACCGGTCCGGACCGGTTTCCGCCGGTTCCGACCGGTCCGGACCAGTTTGCGCCGGTCGTTACCGGTCCGGACCGGTCCGGACCGGTTTGCGCCGGTCGTGACCGGTCCGGACCGCTCCGGACCGGTTCTGAGCGGTCGTTCCCGGTCCGGACCGGTTTGCGCCGGTTCCGACCGGTCCGGACCGGTTTTCGCCGGTCGTGACCGGTCAGGACCGGTTTGCGCCGGTCGTTACCGGTCCGGACCGGTCCGGACCGGTTCTCAGCGGTCGTTACCGGTCCGGACCGGTTTGCGCCGGTCGTTACCGGTCCGGACCGGTCCGGACCGGTTCTGAGCGGTCGTTACCGGTCCGGACCGGTTTGCGCCGGTTCCAACCGGTCCGGACCGGTTTGCGCTGCTTCCGACCGGTCCGGACCAGTTTGCGCCGGTCGTTACCGGTCCGGACCGGTCCGGACCGGTTTGCGCCGGTCGTTACCGGTCCGGACCGGTCCGGACCGGTTCTGAGCGGTCGTTACCGGTCCGGACCGGTTTGCGCCGGTCGTGACCGGTCCGGACCGGTTTGCGCCGGTCGTTACCAGTCCGGACCGGACCGGACCGGTTCCGAGCGGTCGTTACCGGTCCGGACCGGTTTGCACCGGTTCCGACCGGTCCGGACCGGTCCGAACCGGCGCAAACCGGTCCGGAGCAGTTTGCGCCGGTCATTACCGGCCCGGACCGGTCCGGACCGGTTCCGAGCGGTCGTTACCGGTCCGGACCGGTTTGCGCCGGTTCCGACCGGTCCGGACCGGTTTGCGCCGGTTCCGACCGGTCCGGACCAGTTTGCGCCGGTCGTTACCGGTCCGGACCGGTTTGCGCCGATTCCGACCGGTCCGGACCGGTTTGCGCCGGTTCCGACCGCTCCGGACCGGTTCTGAGCGGTCGTTCCCGGTCCGGACCGGTTTGCGCCGGTTCCGACCGGTCCGGACCGGTTTGCGCCGGTCGTGACCGGTCCGGACCGGTTTGCGCCGGTCGTGACCGGTCCGGACCGGTCCGGACCGGTTCTGAGCGGTCGTTCCCGGTCCGGACCGGTTTGCGCCGGTTCCGACCGGTCCGGACCGGTTTGCGCCGGTCGTTACCGGTCCGGACCGGTTTGCGCCGGTCGTTACCGGTCCGGACCGGTCCGGACCGGTTCTCAGCGGTCGTTACCGGTCCGGACCGGTTTGCGCTGCTTCCGACCGTTCCGGACCAGTTTGCGCCGGTCGTTACCGGTCCGGACCGGTTCTGAGCGGTCGTTACCAGTCCGGACCGGTTTTCGCCGGTCGTGACCGGTCCGGACCGGTTTGCGCCGGTCGTTACCGGTCCGGACCGGTCCGGACCGGTTTGCGCCGGTCGTTACCGGTCCGGACCGGTCCGGACCGGTTCTCAGCGGTCGTTACCGGTCCGGACCGGTTTGCGCCAGTTCCGACCGGTCCGGACCGGTTTGCGCCGGTCGTGACCGGTCCGGACCGCTCCGGTCCGGTTCTGAGCGGTCGTTCCCGGTCCGGACCGGTTTGCGCCGGTTCCGACCGGTCCGGACCGGTTTGCGCCGGTTCCGACCGGTCCGGACCGGTTTGCGCCGGTTCCGACCGGCCCGGACCGGTTTGCGCCGGTCGTGACCGCTCCGGACCGCTCCGGTCCGGTTCTGAGCGGTCGTTCCCGGTCCGGACCGGTTTGCGCCGGTTCCGACCGTTCCGGACCGGTTTGCGCCGGTCGTGACCGCTCCGGACCGGTTTGCGCCGGTTCCGACCGGTCCGGACCGGTTTGCGCCGGTCGTGACCGGTCCGGACCGGTTTGCGCCGGTCGTAACCGGTCCGGACCGGTCCGGACCGGTTTGCACCGGTTCCGACCGGTCCGGACCGGTTTGCGCCGGTTCTGACCGGTCCGGAGCAGTTTGCGCCGATCGTTACCGGTCCGGACCGGTGTGGACCGGTTTGCGCCGGTCGTTACCGGTCCGGACCGGTCCGGACCGGTTCTGAGCGGTCGTTACCGGTCCGGACCGGTTTGCGCCGGTTCCGAGCGGTCCGGACCGGTTTGCGCCGGTTCCGAACGGTCCGGACCGGTTTGCGCCGGTCGTGACCGGTCCGGACCGGTTTGCGCCGGTCGTTACCGGTCCGGACCGGTCCGGACCGGTTTGCGCCGGTCGTGACCGGTCCGGACCGCTCCGGACCGGTTCTGAGCGGTCGTTACCGGTCCGGACCGGTTTGCGCCGGTCGTTACCGGTCCGGACCGGTTTGCGCCGGTCGTTACCCGTCCGGACCGGTCCGGACCGGTTCTCAGCGGTCGTTACCGGTCCGGACCGGTTTGCGCCGGTCGTTACCGGTCCGGACCGGTCCGGACCGGTTTGCGCCGGTCCCGACCGGTCCGGACCGGTTTGCGCCGGTCGTTACCGGTCCGGACCGCTTCTGAGCGGTCGTTACCAGTCCGGACCGGTTTTCGCCGGTCGTGACCGGTCCGGACCGGTTTGCGCCGGTCGTTACCGGTCCGGACCGGTTCCGAGCGGTTTGCGCCGGTCGTTACCGGTCCGGACCGGTCCGGACCGGTTCTGAGCGGTCGTTACCGGTCCGGACCGGTTTGCGCCGGTTCCGACCGGTCCGGACCGGTTTGCGCCGGTCGTGACCGGTCCGGACCGCTCCGGACCGGTTCTGAGCGGTCGTTCCCGGTCCGGACCGGTTTGCGCCGGTTCCGACCGGTCCGGACCGGTTTGCGCCGGTCCCGACCGGTCCGGACCGGTTTGCGCCGGTTCTGACCGGTCCGGACCGGTTTGCGCCGGTCGTGACCGGTCCGGACCGGTTTGCGCCGGTCGTGACCGCTCCGGACCGGTTTGCGCCGGTCCCGACCGGTCCGGACCGGTTTGCGCCGGTCGTTACCGGTCCGGACCAGTTCTGAGCGGTCGTTACCGGTCCGGACCGGTTTGCGCCGGTTCCGACCGGTCCGGACCGGTTTGCGCCGGTCGTGACCGGTCCGGACCGGTTCTGAGCGGTCGTTACCGGTCCGGACCGGTTTGCGCCGGTTCCGACCGGTCCGGACCGGTTTGCGCCGGTCGTGACCGGTCCGGACCGCTCCGGACCGGTTCTGAGCGGTCGTTCCCGGTCCGGACCGGTTTGCGCCGGTTCCGACTGGTCCGGACCGGTTTGCGCCGGTCGTGACCGGTCCGGACCGGTTTGCGCCGGTCGTAACCGGTCCGGACCGGTCCGGACTGGTTTGCGCCGGTTCCGACCGGTCCGGACCCGTTTGCGCCGGTCGTTACCGGTCCGGACCGGTTTGCGCCGGTTCCGAACGGTCCGGACCGGTTTGCGCCGGTCGTGACCGGTCCGGACCGCTCCGGACCGGTTCTGAGCGGTCGTTCCCGGTCCGGACCGGTTTGCGCCGGTTCCGACCGGTCCGGACCGGTTTGCGCCGGTCGTGACCGGTCCGGACCGCTCCGGACCGGTTCTGAGCGGTCGTTCCCGGTCCGGACCGGTTTGCGCCGGTTCCGACCGGTCCGGACCGGTTTGCGCCGGTCCCGACCGGTCCGGACCGGTTTGCGCCGGTTCTGACCGGTCCGGACCGGTTTGCGCCGGTCGTGACCGGTCCGGACCGATTCCGAGCGGTTGTTACCGGTCCGGACCGGTTTGCGCCGGTTCCGACCGGTCCGGACCGGTCAGAACCGGCGCAAACCGGTCCGGACCGGTTTGCGCCGGTCGTTACCGGTCCGGACCGGTTTGCGCCGGTCCCGACCGGTCCGGACCGGTTTGCGCCGGTTCCGAGCGGTCCGGACCGGTTTGCGCCGGTCGTGACCGGTCCGGACCGGTTTGCGCCGGTCGTTACCGGTCCGGACCGGTCCGGACCGGTTTGCGCCGGTCGTGACCGGTCCGGACCGGTTTGCGCCGGTCGTTACCGGTCCGGACCGGTCCGGACCGGTTCTCAGCGGTCGTTACCGGTCCGGACCGGTTTGCGCTGGTCGTTACCGGTCCGGACCGGTCCGGACCGGTTTGCGCCGGTTCCGACCGGTCCGGACCCGTTTGCGCCGGTCGTTACCGGTCCGGACCGGTCCGGACCGGTTCGCAGCGGTCGTTACCGGTCCGGACCGGTTTGCGCCGGTTCCGACCGGTCCGGACCGGTTTGCGCCGGTTCCGACCGGTCCGGACCGGTTTGCGCCGGTCGTGACCGGTCCGGACCGGTGTGGACCGGTTCTGAGCGGTCGTTACCGGTCCGGACCGGTTTGCGCCGGTCGTGACCGGTCCGGACCGGTTTGCGCCGGTCGTGACCGGTCCGGACCGCTCCGGTCCGGTTCTGAGCGGTCGTTCCCGGTCCGGACCGGTTTGTGCCGGTTCCGACCGGTCCGGACCGGTTTGCGCCGGTCGTGACCGCTCCGGACCAGTTTGCGCCGGTCCCGACCGGTCCGGACCGGTTTGCGCCGGTCGTTACCGGTCCGGACCGGTTCTGAGCGGTCGTTACCAGTCCGGACCGGTTTTCGCCGGTCCCGACCGGTCCGGACCGGTTTGCGCCGGTCGTTACCGGTCCGGACCGGTTCCGAGCGGTTGTTACCGGTCCGGACCGGTTTGCGCCGGTTCCGACCGGTCCGGACCGGTTTGCGCCGGTTCCGACCGGCCCGGACCGGTTTGCGCCGGTCGTGACCGCTCCGGACCGCTCCGGTCCGGTTCTGAGCGGTCGTTCCCGGTCCGGACCGGTTTGCGCCGGTTCCGACCGTTCCGGACCGGTTTGCGCCGGTCGTGACCGCTCCGGACCGGTTTGCGCCGGTTCCGACCGGTCCGGACCGGTTTGCGCCGGTCGTGACCGGTCCGGACCGGTTTGCGCCGGTCGTAACCGGTCCGGACCGGTCCGGACCGGTTTGCACCGGTTCCGACCGGTCCGGACCGGTTTGCGCCGGTTCTGACCGGTCCGGAGCAGTTTGCGCCGATCGTTACCGGTCCGGACCGGTGTGGACCGGTTTGCGCCGGTCGTTACCGGTCCGGACCGGTCCGGACCGGTTCTGAGCGGTCGTTACCGGTCCGGACCGGTTTGCGCCGGTTCCGAGCGGTCCGGACCGGTTTGCGCCGGTTCCGAACGGTCCGGACCGGTTTGCGCCGGTCGTGACCGGTCCGGACCGGTTTGCGCCGGTCGTTACCGGTCCGGACCGGTCCGGACCGGTTTGCGCCGGTCGTGACCGGTCCGGACCGCTCCGGACCGGTTCTGAGCGGTCGTTACCGGTCCGGACCGGTTTGCGCCGGTCGTTACCGGTCCGGACCGGTTTGCGCCGGTCGTTACCCGTCCGGACCGGTCCGGACCGGTTCTCAGCGGTCGTTACCGGTCCGGACCGGTTTGCGCCGGTCGTTACCGGTCCGGACCGGTCCGGACCGGTTTGCGCCGGTCCCGACCGGTCCGGACCGGTTTGCGCCGGTCGTTACCGGTCCGGACCGCTTCTGAGCGGTCGTTACCAGTCCGGACCGGTTTTCGCCGGTCGTGACCGGTCCGGACCGGTTTGCGCCGGTCGTTACCGGTCCGGACCGGTTCCGAGCGGTTTGCGCCGGTCGTTACCGGTCCGGACCGGTCCGGACCGGTTCTGAGCGGTCGTTACCGGTCCGGACCGGTTTGCGCCGGTTCCGACCGGTCCGGACCGGTTTGCGCCGGTCGTGACCGGTCCGGACCGCTCCGGACCGGTTCTGAGCGGTCGTTCCCGGTCCGGACCGGTTTGCGCCGGTTCCGACCGGTCCGGACCGGTTTGCGCCGGTCCCGACCGGTCCGGACCGGTTTGCGCCGGTTCTGACCGGTCCGGACCGGTTTGCGCCGGTCGTGACCGCTCCGGACCGGTTTGCGCCGGTCCCGACCGGTCCGGACCGGTTTGCGCCGGTCGTTACCGGTCCGGACCAGTTCTGAGCGGTCGTTACCGGTCCGGACCGGTTTGCGCCGGTTCCGACCGGTCCGGACCGGTTTGCGCCGGTCGTGACCGGTCCGGACCGGTTTGCGCCGGTCGTGACCGGTCCGGACCGGTTCTGAGCGGTCGTTACCGGTCCGGACCGGTTTGCGCCGGTTCCGACCGGTCCGGACCGGTTTGCGCCGGTCGTGACCGGTCCGGACCGCTCCGGACCGGTTCTGAGCGGTCGTTCCCGGTCCGGACCGGTTTGCGCCGGTTCCGACTGGTCCGGACCGGTTTGCGCCGGTCGTGACCGGTCCGGACCGGTTTGCGCCGGTCGTAACCGGTCCGGACCGGTCCGGACTGGTTTGCGCCGGTTCCGACCGGTCCGGACCCGTTTGCGCCGGTCGTTACCGGTCCGGACCGGTTTGCGCCGGTTCCGAACGGTCCGGACCGGTTTGCGCCGGTCGTGACCGGTCCGGACCGCTCCGGACCGGTTCTGAGCGGTCGTTCCCGGTCCGGACCGGTTTGCGCCGGTTCCGACCGGTCCGGACCGGTTTGCGCCGGTCGTGACCGGTCCGGACCGCTCCGGACCGGTTCTGAGCGGTCGTTCCCGGTCCGGACCGGTTTGCGCCGGTTCCGACCGGTCCGGACCGGTTTGCGCCGGTCCCGACCGGTCCGGACCGGTTTGCGCCGGTTCTGACCGGTCCGGACCGGTTTGCGCCGGTCGTGACCGGTCCGGACCGATTCCGAGCGGTTGTTACCGGTCCGGACCGGTTTGCGCCGGTTCCGACCGGTCCGGACCGGTCAGAACCGGCGCAAACCGGTCCGGACCGGTTTGCGCCGGTCGTTACCGGTCCGGACCGGTTTGCGCCGGTCCCGACCGGTCCGGACCGGTTTGCGCCGGTTCCGAGCGGTCCGGACCGGTTTGCGCCGGTCGTGACCGGTCCGGACCGGTTTGCGCCGGTCGTTACCGGTCCGGACCGGTCCGGACCGGTTTGCGCCGGTCGTGACCGGTCCGGACCGGTTTGCGCCGGTCGTTACCGGTCCGGACCGGTCCGGACCGGTTCTCAGCGGTCGTTACCGGTCCGGACCGGTTTGCGCTGGTCGTTACCGGTCCGGACCGGTCCGGACCGGTTTGCGCCGGTTCCGACCGGTCCGGACCCGTTTGCGCCGGTCGTTACCGGTCCGGACCGGTCCGGACCGGTTCGCAGCGGTCGTTACCGGTCCGGACCGGTTTGCGCCGGTTCCGACCGGTCCGGACCGGTTTGCGCCGGTTCCGACCGGTCCGGACCGGTTTGCGCCGGTCGTGACCGGTCCGGACCGGTGTGGACCGGTTCTGAGCGGTCGTTACCGGTCCGGACCGGTTTGCGCCGGTCGTGACCGGTCCGGACCGGTTTGCGCCGGTCGTGACCGGTCCGGACCGCTCCGGTCCGGTTCTGAGCGGTCGTTCCCGGTCCGGACCGGTTTGTGCCGGTTCCGACCGGTCCGGACCGGTTTGCGCCGGTCGTGACCGCTCCGGACCAGTTTGCGCCGGTCCCGACCGGTCCGGACCGGTTTGCGCCGGTCGTTACCGGTCCGGACCGGTTCTGAGCGGTCGTTACCAGTCCGGACCGGTTTTCGCCGGTCCCGACCGGTC
>NW_028114295.1:0-153070 GCF_964289735.1 Phaethon aethereus | reverse complement strand
TGGAGGAGGATGGAGAGGAGGAGAATCTGCAGGAGGAGGGAGCAGCCAAAGAGGAACTGGAGAAGGAGCAAGGGGACGAGGAATGGGAAGAGAAGGAGGATGATGAAGAGCAGGAGGCTATGCCGTACAAAGATGTGCAGGAACAAAAAGGGAGAAAAATCAGAAAAAGGGGAGGATGAGCAGGAGGCGGTGGAGTCAACGGGAGGAAGCAGGAGGCGACAGGATGAGGGAGGAGGCAAGTGGAGGCAAGAGCAGGAAAGAGCAGGCCAAAGGAAAAGAAAGAGGCATCATCCTCCTTCCCGGGGCTCTTGGTGACAGCTCTTGCCTCCTTCTCCACTTGCTCCAGTGCTCTGCTCTTGCCTCCGCAGACCTCCTCCTTCCTTCTCCTTTTCCCCTTGCTCCTCCATTGCTTGCCATTGCTTTCTTTTTTCTCCTCTTCCACCCACCTCCTTTTTTCTTCCGTCTCCTCCTCCTCTGCTTGACTGCTCCGCCTCCTCCTCCTTTCACGTCTTCCTCCTGTCGCCACTTGTTGCTTTGGCCTCCATTGACATCCTCTTTCTTCCTCCTCCTCTTGCCTCATAGTGTCGCGGCCTTCTCTTACCTCCTCTTGCTTCCTCCTCCTCCACTTCCTCCTGCTCTTCCTCCTCCTCTTGCCTCCTCTTGCCTCTTGTTGCCTCCTCTGGCATCCTGGTCCGCACCCTCCTCTTGGCTCTTCTTGCCTCCGGTGGCATCCTCCTCCTCTTGCCTCCCCTCTCCTCCTCCTCGTCCGCCTTCTCTTGCCTCCTGTGACCTTCCTTAGCCAGCTGTTCCATCATGCTGCTGCTGCTCTTCTTGCTGCCTGCTGGAGGAGAGGGGAATATGAGGAGGAGGAGGAGGAGGCAAGAGGAAAAAACAGGGAGTAAGAGGAGACAGCAGGAGGAAAGTGGAAGAGGGGAAGGAGGTGGAGGACCTAACAAGGGCCAGGAGGAGGCAGGCGAAGGAGGAGCAGGTGGAGAAGGCACAGGAGACAAGAGAAGGCTGAGCAAGAGGAGGCAACAGGAGGCAGCAGAAGGCAAGAGTTGATGAGAGGAGGCCTGCGGGCTGCAGAAGAGGAGGCGACCGGTGGGAACGGGAGCCAGCAGGAGGCAAGAGAAGGTTTAGGAAGTTAGGGAGGATGAACAGACAAAAGACAACAGCAGGTAGGAGGAGGAGAGCAGGAGGAGGAGAGGCCACAGAAGGAAACCGGAGGCCAGAAGAGGCGTAACAGATGGAGAAGGAGGCGGAGCAGGAGGCAAGAGGAGGCAGGAGGTGGAGGTCAAAGAGCACGCAAGAGGAGGACAGAGCAGGACAGAACACGTAAAGAATGACTAGTCACAAGGAGGCAACCGGAAGAGAAAGAGGATGAGGCCACAAGATGCCCGGGGAGAGAACAGGAGGCAAAAGCAGGAGGAGGAGAAGGCAACAGGGTAACAGGAGAAGGAAGAGGTGCCAGACACATTAGGCAATAGGGTTCAAGAAGAGGTGACAGAAGAGAAGGAGGAGAAGCATGAGTAGGAGTCGGTGGAGGAGCCATAGGGAACAAGGGGCCGAAGGAGGCAACGGAAGGAGTAGAAGGAATTAGCAGGAGGAAGCAATGGGAGGCCATAGGCTCCAGAAGGAAGAGGAGGGGGAGAGGTTGTTAGGGAGAAGAAGAGGTGTAAGTGGAGGAGGATGGAGAGGAGGAGAATCTGCAGGAGGAGGGAGCAGCCAAAGAGGAACTGGAGAAGGAGCAAGGGGACGAGGAATGGGAAGAGAAGGAGGATGATGAAGAGCAGGAGGCTATGCCGTACAAAGATGTGCAGGAACAAAAAGGGAGAAAAATCAGAAAAAGGGGAGGATGAGCAGGCGGCGGTGGAGTCAACGGGAGGAAGCAGGAGGCGACAGGATGAGGGAGGAGGCAAGTGGAGGCAAGAGCAGGAAAGAGCAGGCCAAAGGAAAAGAAAGAGGCATCATCCTCCTTCCCGGGGCTCTTGGTGACAGCTCTTGCCTCCTTCTCCACTTGCTCCAGTGCTCTGCTCTTGCCTCCGCAGACCTCCTCCTTCCTTCTCCTTTTCCCCTTGCTCCTCCATTGCTTGCCATTGCTTTCTTTTTTCTCCTCTTCCACCCACCTCCTTTTTTCTTCCGTCTCCTCCTCCTCTGCTTGACTGCTCCGCCTCCTCCTCCTTTCACGTCTTCCTCCTGTCGCCACTTGTTGCTTTGGCCTCCTTTGACATCCTCTTTCTTCCTCCTCCGCTTGCCTCATAGTGTCGCGGCCTTCTCTTACCTCCTCTTGCTTCCTCCTCCTCCACTTCCTCCTGCTCTTCCTCCTCCTCTTGCCTCCTCTTGCCTCTTGTTGCCTCCTCTGGCATCCTGGTCCACACCCTCCTCTTGGCTCTTCTTGCCTCCGGTGTCATCCTCCTCCTCTTGCCTCCCCTCTCCTCCTCCTCGTCCGCCTTCTCTTGCCTCCTGTGACCTTCCTTAGCCAGCTGTTCCATCATGCTGCTGCTGCTCTTCTTGCTGCCTGCTGGAGGAGAGGGGAATATGAGGAGGAGGAGGAGGAGGCAAGAGGAAAAAACAGGGAGTAAGAGGAGACAGCAGGAGGAAAGTGGAAGAGGGGAAGGAGGTGGAGGACCTAACAAGGGCCAGGAGGAGGCAGGCGAAGGAGGAGCAGGGGGAGAAGGCACAGGAGACAAGAGAAGGCTGAGCAAGAGGAGGCAACAGGAGGCAGCAGAAGGCAAGAGTTGATGAGAGGAGGCCTGCGGGCTGCAGAAGAGGAGGCGACCGGTGGGAACGGGAGCCAGCAGGAGGCAAGAGAAGGTTTAGGAAGTTAGGGAGGATGAACAGACAAAAGACAACAGCAGGTAGGAGGAGGAGAGCAGGAGGAGGAGAGGCCACAGAAGGAAACCGGAGGCCAGAAGAGGCGTAACAGATGGAGAAGGAGGCGGAGCAGGAGGCAAGAGGAGGCAGGAGGTGGAGGTCAAAGAGCACGCAAGAGGAGGACAGAGCAGGACAGAACACGTAAAGAATGACTAGTCACAAGGAGGCAACCGGAAGAGAAAGAGGATGAGGCCACAAGATGCCCGGGGAGACAACAGGAGGCAAAAGCAGGAGGAGGAGAAGGCAACAGGGTAACAGGAGAAGGAAGAGGTGCCAGACACATTAGGCAATAGGGTTCAAGAAGAGGTGACAGAAGAGAAGGAGGAGAAGCATGAGTAGGAGTCGGTGGAGGAGCCATAGGGAACAAGGGGCCGAAGGAGGCAACGGAAGGAGTAGAAGGAATTAGCAGGAGGAAGCAATGGGAGGCCATAGGCTCCAGAAGGAAGAGGAGGGGGAGAGGTTGTTAGGGAGAAGAAGAGGTGTAAGTGGAGGAGGATGGAGAGGAGGAGAATCTGCAGGAGGAGGGAGCAGCCAAAGAGGAACTGGAGAAGGAGCAAGGGGACGAGGAATGGGAAGAGAAGGAGGATGATGAAGAGCAGGAGGCTATGCCGTACAAAGATGTGCAGGAACAAAAAGGGAGAAGAATCAGAAAAAGGGGAGGATGAGCAGGCGGCGGTGGAGTCAACGGGAGGAAGCAGGAGGCGACAGGATGAGGGAGGAGGCAAGTGGAGGCAAGAGCAGGAAAGAGCAGGCCAAAGGAAAAGAAAGAGGCATCATCCTCCTTCCCGGGGCTCTTGGTGACAGCTCTTGCCTCCTTCTCCACTTGCTCCAGTGCTCTGCTCTTGCCTCCGCAGACCTCCTCCTTCCTTCTCCTTTTCCCCTTGCTCCTCCATTGCTTGCCATTGCTTTCTTTTTTCTCCTCTTCCACCCACCTCCTTTTTTCTTCCGTCTCCTCCTCCTCTGCTTGACTGCTCCGCCTCCTCCTCCTTTCACGTCTTCCTCCTGTCGCCACTTGTTGCTTTGGCCTCCATTGACATCCTCTTTCTTCCTCCTCCTCTTGCCTCATAGTGTCGCGGCCTTCTCTTACCTCCTCTTGCTTCCTCCTCCTCCACTTCCTCCTGCTCTTCCTCCTCCTCTTGCCTCCTCTTGCCTCTTGTTGCCTCCTCTGGCATCCTGGTCCGCACCCTCCTCTTGGCTCTTCTTGCCTCCGGTGTCATCCTCCTCCTCTTGCCTCCCCTCTCCTCCTCCTCGTCCGCCTTCTCTTGCCTCCTGTGACCTTCCTTAGCCAGCTGTTCCATCATGCTGCTGCTGCTCTTCTTGCTGCCTGCTGGAGGAGAGGGGAATATGAGGAGGAGGAGGAGGAGGCAAGAGGAAAAAACAGGGAGTAAGAGGAGACAGCAGGAGGAAAGTGGAAGAGGGGAAGGAGGTGGAGGACCTAACAAGGGCCAGGAGGAGGCAGGCGAAGGAGGAGCAGGGGGAGAAGGCACAGGAGACAAGAGAAGGCTGAGCAAGAGGAGGCAACAGGAGGCAGCAGAAGGCAAGAGTTGATGAGAGGAGGCCTGCGGGCTGCAGAAGAGGAGGCGACCGGTGGGAACGGGAGCCAGCAGGAGGCAAGAGAAGGTTTAGGAAGTTAGGGAGGATGAACAGACAAAAGACAACAGCAGGTAGGAGGAGGAGAGCAGGAGGAGGAGAGGCCACAGAAGGAAACCGGAGGCCAGAAGAGGCGTAACAGATGGAGAAGGAGGCGGAGCAGGAGGCAAGAGGAGGCAGGAGGTGGAGGTCAAAGAGCACGCAAGAGGAGGACAGAGCAGGACAGAACACGTAAAGAATGACTAGTCACAAGGAGGCAACCGGAAGAGAAAGAGGATGAGGCCACAAGATGCCCGGGGAGAGAACAGGAGGCAAAAGCAGGAGGAGGAGAAGGCAACAGGGTAACAGGAGAAGGAAGAGGTGCCAGACACATTAGGCAATAGGGTTCAAGAAGAGGTGACAGAAGAGAAGGAGGAGAAGCATGAGTAGGAGTCGGTGGAGGAGCCATAGGGAACAAGGGGCCGAAGGAGGCAACGGAAGGAGTAGAAGGAATTAGCAGGAGGAAGCAATGGGAGGCCATAGGCTCCAGAAGGAAGAGGAGGGGGAGAGGTTGTTAGGGAGAAGAAGAGGTGTAAGTGGAGGAGGATGGAGAGGAGGAGAATCTGCAGGAGGAGGGAGCAGCCAAAGAGGAACTGGAGAAGGAGCAAGGGGACGAGGAATGGGAAGAGAAGGAGGATGATGAAGAGCAGGAGGCTATGCCGTACAAAGATGTGCAGGAACAAAAAGGGAGAAAAATCAGAAAAAGGGGAGGATGAGCAGGAGGCGGTGGAGTCAACGGGAGGAAGCAGGAGGCGACAGGATGAGGGAGGAGGCAAGTGGAGGCAAGAGCAGGAAAGAGCAGGCCAAAGGAAAAGAAAGAGGCATCATCCTCCTTCCCGGGGCTCTTGGTGACAGCTCTTGCCTCCTTCTCCACTTGCTCCAGTGCTCTGCTCTTGCCTCCGCAGACCTCCTCCTTCCTTCTCCTTTTCCCCTTGCTCCTCCATTGCTTGCCATTGCTTTCTTTTTTCTCCTCTTCCACCCACCTCCTTTTTTCTTCCGTCTCCTCCTCCTCTGCTTGACTGCTCCGCCTCCTCCTCCTTTCACGTCTTCCTCCTGTCGCCACTTGTTGCTTTGGCCTCCATTGACATCCTCTTTCTTCCTCCTCCTCTTGCCTCATAGTGTCGCGGCCTTCTCTTACCTCCTCTTGCTTCCTCCTCCTCCACTTCCTCCTGCTCTTCCTCCTCCTCTTGCCTCCTCTTGCCTCTTGTTGCCTCCTCTGGCATCCTGGTCCGCACCCTCCTCTTGGCTCTTCTTGCCTCCGGTGGCATCCTCCTCCTCTTGCCTCCCCTCTCCTCCTCCTCGTCCGCCTTCTCTTGCCTCCTGTGACCTTCCTTAGCCAGCTGTTCCATCATGCTGCTGCTGCTCTTCTTGCTGCCTGCTGGAGGAGAGGGGAATATGAGGAGGAGGAGGAGGAGGCAAGAGGAAAAAACAGGGAGTAAGAGGAGACAGCAGGAGGAAAGTGGAAGAGGGGAAGGAGGTGGAGGACCTAACAAGGGCCAGGAGGAGGCAGGCGAAGGAGGAGCAGGTGGAGAAGGCACAGGAGACAAGAGAAGGCTGAGCAAGAGGAGGCAACAGGAGGCAGCAGAAGGCAAGAGTTGATGAGAGGAGGCCTGCGGGCTGCAGAAGAGGAGGCGACCGGTGGGAACGGGAGCCAGCAGGAGGCAAGAGAAGGTTTAGGAAGTTAGGGAGGATGAACAGACAAAAGACAACAGCAGGTAGGAGGAGGAGAGCAGGAGGAGGAGAGGCCACAGAAGGAAACCGGAGGCCAGAAGAGGCGTAACAGATGGAGAAGGAGGCGGAGCAGGAGGCAAGAGGAGGCAGGAGGTGGAGGTCAAAGAGCACGCAAGAGGAGGACAGAGCAGGACAGAACACGTAAAGAATGACTAGTCACAAGGAGGCAACCGGAAGAGAAAGAGGATGAGGCCACAAGATGCCCGGGGAGACAACAGGAGGCAAAAGCAGGAGGAGGAGAAGGCAACAGGGTAACAGGAGAAGGAAGAGGTGCCAGACACATTAGGCAATAGGGTTCAAGAAGAGGTGACAGAAGAGAAGGAGGAGAAGCATGAGTAGGAGTCGGTGGAGGAGCCATAGGGAACAAGGGGCCGAAGGAGGCAACGGAAGGAGTAGAAGGAATTAGCAGGAGGAAGCAATGGGAGGCCATAGGCTCCAGAAGGAAGAGGAGGGGGAGAGGTTGTTAGGGAGAAGAAGAGGTGTAAGTGGAGGAGGATGGAGAGGAGGAGAATCTGCAGGAGGAGGGAGCAGCCAAAGAGGAACTGGAGAAGGAGCAAGGGGACGAGGAATGGGAAGAGAAGGAGGATGATGAAGAGCAGGAGGCTATGCCGTACAAAGATGTGCAGGAACAAAAAGGGAGAAGAATCAGAAAAAGGGGAGGATGAGCAGGCGGCGGTGGAGTCAACGGGAGGAAGCAGGAGGCGACAGGATGAGGGAGGAGGCAAGTGGAGGCAAGAGCAGGAAAGAGCAGGCCAAAGGAAAAGAAAGAGGCATCATCCTCCTTCCCGGGGCTCTTGGTGACAGCTCTTGCCTCCTTCTCCACTTGCTCCAGTGCTCTGCTCTTGCCTCCGCAGACCTCCTCCTTCCTTCTCCTTTTCCCCTTGCTCCTCCATTGCTTGCCATTGCTTTCTTTTTTCTCCTCTTCCACCCACCTCCTTTTTTCTTCCGTCTCCTCCTCCTCTGCTTGACTGCTCCGCCTCCTCCTCCTTTCACGTCTTCCTCCTGTCGCCACTTGTTGCTTTGGCCTCCTTTGACATCCTCTTTCTTCCTCCTCCGCTTGCCTCATAGTGTCGCGGCCTTCTCTTACCTCCTCTTGCTTCCTCCTCCTCCACTTCCTCCTGCTCTTCCTCCTCCTCTTGCCTCCTCTTGCCTCTTGTTGCCTCCTCTGGCATCCTGGTCCACACCCTCCTCTTGGCTCTTCTTGCCTCCGGTGTCATCCTCCTCCTCTTGCCTCCCCTCTCCTCCTCCTCGTCCGCCTTCTCTTGCCTCCTGTGACCTTCCTTAGCCAGGTGTTCCATCATGCTGCTGCTGCTCTTCTTGCTGCCTGCTGGAGGAGAGGGGAATATGAGGAGGAGGAGGAGGAGGCAAGAGGAAAAAACAGGGAGTAAGAGGAGACAGCAGGAGGAAAGTGGAAGAGGGGAAGGAGGTGGAGGACCTAACAAGGGCCAGGAGGAGGCAGGCGAAGGAGGAGCAGGGGGAGAAGGCACAGGAGACAAGAGAAGGCTGAGCAAGAGGAGGCAACAGGAGGCAGCAGAAGGCAAGAGTTGATGAGAGGAGGCCTGCGGGCTGCAGAAGAGGAGGCGACCGGTGGGAACGGGAGCCAGCAGGAGGCAAGAGAAGGTTTAGGAAGTTAGGGAGGATGAACAGACAAAAGACAACAGCAGGTAGGAGGAGGAGAGCAGGAGGAGGAGAGGCCACAGAAGGAAACCGGAGGCCAGAAGAGGCGTAACAGATGGAGAAGGAGGCGGAGCAGGAGGCAAGAGGAGGCAGGAGGTGGAGGTCAAAGAGCACGCAAGAGGAGGACAGAGCAGGACAGAACACGTAAAGAATGACTAGTCACAAGGAGGCAACCGGAAGAGAAAGAGGATGAGGCCACAAGATGCCCGGGGAGACAACAGGAGGCAAAAGCAGGAGGAGGAGAAGGCAACAGGGTAACAGGAGAAGGAAGAGGTGCCAGACACATTAGGCAATAGGGTTCAAGAAGAGGTGACAGAAGAGAAGGAGGAGAAGCATGAGTAGGAGTCGGTGGAGGAGCCATAGGGAACAAGGGGCCGAAGGAGGCAACGGAAGGAGTAGAAGGAATTAGCAGGAGGAAGCAATGGGAGGCCATAGGCTCCAGAAGGAAGAGGAGGGGGAGAGGTTGTTAGGGAGAAGAAGAGGTGTAAGTGGAGGAGGATGGAGAGGAGGAGAATCTGCAGGAGGAGGGAGCAGCCAAAGAGGAACTGGAGAAGGAGCAAGGGGACGAGGAATGGGAAGAGAAGGAGGATGATGAAGAGCAGGAGGCTATGCCGTACAAAGATGTGCAGGAACAAAAAGGGAGAAGAATCAGAAAAAGGGGAGGATGAGCAGGAGGCGGTGGAGTCAACGGGAGGAAGCAGGAGGCGACAGGATGAGGGAGGAGGCAAGTGGAGGCAAGAGCAGGAAAGAGCAGGCCAAAGGAAAAGAAAGAGGCATCATCCTCCTTCCCGGGGCTCTTGGTGACAGCTCTTGCCTCCTTCTCCACTTGCTCCAGTGCTCTGCTCTTGCCTCCGCAGACCTCCTCCTTCCTTCTCCTTTTCCCCTTGCTCCTCCATTGCTTGCCATTGCTTTCTTTTTTCTCCTCTTCCACCCACCTCCTTTTTTCTTCCGTCTCCTCCTCCTCTGCTTGACTGCTCCGCCTCCTCCTCCTTTCACGTCTTCCTCCTGTCGCCACTTGTTGCTTTGGCCTCCATTGACATCCTCTTTCTTCCTCCTCCTCTTGCCTCATAGTGTCGCGGCCTTCTCTTACCTCCTCTTGCTTCCTCCTCCTCCACTTCCTCCTGCTCTTCCTCCTCCTCTTGCCTCCTCTTGCCTCTTGTTGCCTCCTCTGGCATCCTGGTCCGCACCCTCCTCTTGGCTCTTCTTGCCTCCGGTGTCATCCTCCTCCTCTTGCCTCCCCTCTCCTCCTCCTCGTCCGCCTTCTCTTGCCTCCTGTGACCTTCCTTAGCCAGCTGTTCCATCATGCTGCTGCTGCTCTTCTTGCTGCCTGCTGGAGGAGAGGGGAATATGAGGAGGAGGAGGAGGAGGCAAGAGGAAAAAACAGGGAGTAAGAGGAGACAGCAGGAGGAAAGTGGAAGAGGGGAAGGAGGTGGAGGACCTAACAAGGGCCAGGAGGAGGCAGGCGAAGGAGGAGCAGGGGGAGAAGGCACAGGAGACAAGAGAAGGCTGAGCAAGAGGAGGCAACAGGAGGCAGCAGAAGGCAAGAGTTGATGAGAGGAGGCCTGCGGGCTGCAGAAGAGGAGGCGACCGGTGGGAACGGGAGCCAGCAGGAGGCAAGAGAAGGTTTAGGAAGTTAGGGAGGATGAACAGACAAAAGACAACAGCAGGTAGGAGGAGGAGAGCAGGAGGAGGAGAGGCCACAGAAGGAAACCGGAGGCCAGAAGAGGCGTAACAGATGGAGAAGGAGGCGGAGCAGGAGGCAAGAGGAGGCAGGAGGTGGAGGTCAAAGAGCACGCAAGAGGAGGACAGAGCAGGACAGAACACGTAAAGAATGACTAGTCACAAGGAGGCAACCGGAAGAGAAAGAGGATGAGGCCACAAGATGCCCGGGGAGAGAACAGGAGGCAAAAGCAGGAGGAGGAGAAGGCAACAGGGTAACAGGAGAAGGAAGAGGTGCCAGACACATTAGGCAATAGGGTTCAAGAAGAGGTGACAGAAGAGAAGGAGGAGAAGCATGAGTAGGAGTCGGTGGAGGAGCCATAGGGAACAAGGGGCCGAAGGAGGCAACGGAAGGAGTAGAAGGAATTAGCAGGAGGAAGCAATGGGAGGCCATAGGCTCCAGAAGGAAGAGGAGGGGGAGAGGTTGTTAGGGAGAAGAAGAGGTGTAAGTGGAGGAGGATGGAGAGGAGGAGAATCTGCAGGAGGAGGGAGCAGCCAAAGAGGAACTGGAGAAGGAGCAAGGGGACGAGGAATGGGAAGAGAAGGAGGATGATGAAGAGCAGGAGGCTATGCCGTACAAAGATGTGCAGGAACAAAAAGGGAGAAGAATCAGAAAAAGGGGAGGATGAGCAGGCGGCGGTGGAGTCAACGGGAGGAAGCAGGAGGCGACAGGATGAGGGAGGAGGCAAGTGGAGGCAAGAGCAGGAAAGAGCAGGCCAAAGGAAAAGAAAGAGGCATCATCCTCCTTCCCGGGGCTCTTGGTGACAGCTCTTGCCTCCTTCTCCACTTGCTCCAGTGCTCTGCTCTTGCCTCCGCAGACCTCCTCCTTCCTTCTCCTTTTCCCCTTGCTCCTCCATTGCTTGCCATTGCTTTCTTTTTTCTCCTCTTCCACCCACCTCCTTTTTTCTTCCGTCTCCTCCTCCTCTGCTTGACTGCTCCGCCTCCTCCTCCTTTCACGTCTTCCTCCTGTCGCCACTTGTTGCTTTGGCCTCCATTGACATCCTCTTTCTTCCTCCTCCTCTTGCCTCATAGTGTCGCGGCCTTCTCTTACCTCCTCTTGCTTCCTCCTCCTCCACTTCCTCCTGCTCTTCCTCCTCCTCTTGCCTCCTCTTGCCTCTTGTTGCCTCCTCTGGCATCCTGGTCCGCACCCTCCTCTTGGCTCTTCTTGCCTCCGGTGTCATCCTCCTCCTCTTGCCTCCCCTCTCCTCCTCCTCGTCCGCCTTCTCTTGCCTCCTGTGACCTTCCTTAGCCAGCTGTTCCATCATGCTGCTGCTGCTCTTCTTGCTGCCTGCTGGAGGAGAGGGGAATATGAGGAGGAGGAGGAGGAGGCAAGAGGAAAAAACAGGGAGTAAGAGGAGACAGCAGGAGGAAAGTGGAAGAGGGGAAGGAGGTGGAGGACCTAACAAGGGCCAGGAGGAGGCAGGCGAAGGAGGAGCAGGTGGAGAAGGCACAGGAGACAAGAGAAGGCTGAGCAAGAGGAGGCAACAGGAGGCAGCAGAAGGCAAGAGTTGATGAGAGGAGGCCTGCGGGCTGCAGAAGAGGAGGCGACCGGTGGGAACGGGAGCCAGCAGGAGGCAAGAGAAGGTTTAGGAAGTTAGGGAGGATGAACAGACAAAAGACAACAGCAGGTAGGAGGAGGAGAGCAGGAGGAGGAGAGGCCACAGAAGGAAACCGGAGGCCAGAAGAGGCGTAACAGATGGAGAAGGAGGCGGAGCAGGAGGCAAGAGGAGGCAGGAGGTGGAGGTCAAAGAGCACGCAAGAGGAGGACAGAGCAGGACAGAACACGTAAAGAATGACTAGTCACAAGGAGGCAACCGGAAGAGAAAGAGGATGAGGCCACAAGATGCCCGGGGAGAGAACAGGAGGCAAAAGCAGGAGGAGGAGAAGGCAACAGGGTAACAGGAGAAGGAAGAGGTGCCAGACACATTAGGCAATAGGGTTCAAGAAGAGGTGACAGAAGAGAAGGAGGAGAAGCATGAGTAGGAGTCGGTGGAGGAGCCATAGGGAACAAGGGGCCGAAGGAGGCAACGGAAGGAGTAGAAGGAATTAGCAGGAGGAAGCAATGGGAGGCCATAGGCTCCAGAAGGAAGAGGAGGGGGAGAGGTTGTTAGGGAGAAGAAGAGGTGTAAGTGGAGGAGGATGGAGAGGAGGAGAATCTGCAGGAGGAGGGAGCAGCCAAAGAGGAACTGGAGAAGGAGCAAGGGGACGAGGAATGGGAAGAGAAGGAGGATGATGAAGAGCAGGAGGCTATGCCGTACAAAGATGTGCAGGAACAAAAAGGGAGAAAAATCAGAAAAAGGGGAGGATGAGCAGGAGGCGGTGGAGTCAACGGGAGGAAGCAGGAGGCGACAGGATGAGGGAGGAGGCAGGTGGAGGCAAGAGCAGGAAAGAGCAGGCCAAAGGAAAAGAAAGAGGCATCATCCTCCTTCCCGGGGCTCTTGGTGACTGCTCTTGCCTCCTCCTCCACTTGCTCCAGTGCTCTGCTCTTGCCTCCGCAGACCTCCTCCTTCCTTCTCCTTTTCCCCTTGCTCCTCCATTGCTTGCCATTGCTTTCTTTTTTCTCCTCTTCCACCCACCTCCTTTTTTCTTCCGTCTCCTCCTCCTCTGCTTGACTGCTCCGCCTCCTCCTCCTTTCACGTCTTCCTCCTGTCGCCACTTGTTGCTTTGGCCTCCATTGACATCCTCTTTCTTCCTCCTCCTCTTGCCTCATAGTGTCGCGGCCTTCTCTTACCTCCTCTTGCTTCCTCCTCCTCCACTTCCTCCTGCTCTTCCTCCTCCTCTTGCCTCCTCTTGCCTCTTGTTGCCTCCTCTGGCATCCTGGTCCGCACCCTCCTCTTGGCTCTTCTTGCCTCCGGTGGCATCCTCCTCCTCTTGCCTCCCCTCTCCTCCTCCTCGTCCGCCTTCTCTTGCCTCCTGTGACCTTCCTTAGACAGCTGTTCCATCATGCTGCTGCTGCTCTTCTTGCTGCCTGCTGGAGGAGAGGGGAATATGAGGAGGAGGAGGAGGAGGCAAGAGGAAAAAACAGGGAGTAAGAGGAGACAGCAGGAGGAAAGTGGAAGAGGGGAAGGAGGTGGAGGACCTAACAAGGGCCAGGAGGAGGCAGGCGAAGGAGGAGCAGGTGGAGAAGGCACAGGAGACAAGAGAAGGCTGAGCAAGAGGAGGCAACAGGAGGCAGCAGAAGGCAAGAGTTGATGAGAGGAGGCCTGCGGGCTGCAGAAGAGGAGGCGACCGGTGGGAACGGGAGCCAGCAGGAGGCAAGAGAAGGTTTAGGAAGTTAGGGAGGATGAACAGACAAAAGACAACAGCAGGTAGGAGGAGGAGAGCAGGAGGAGGAGAGGCCACAGAAGGAAACCGGAGGCCAGAAGAGGCGTAACAGATGGAGAAGGAGGCGGAGCAGGAGGCAAGAGGAGGCAGGAGGTGGAGGTCAAAGAGCACGCAAGAGGAGGACAGAGCAGGACAGAACACGTAAAGAATGACTAGTCACAAGGAGGCAACCGGAAGAGAAAGAGGATGAGGCCACAAGATGCCCGGGGAGACAACAGGAGGCAAAAGCAGGAGGAGGAGAAGGCAACAGGGTAACAGGAGAAGGAAGAGGTGCCAGACACATTAGGCAATAGGCTTCAAGAAGAGGTGACAGAAGAGAAGGAGGAGAAGCATGAGTAGGAGTCGGTGGAGGAGCCATAGGGAACAAGGGGCCGAAGGAGGCAACGGAAGGAGTAGAAGGAATTAGCAGGAGGAAGCAATGGGAGGCCATAGGCTCCAGAAGGAAGAGGAGGGGGAGAGGTTGTTAGGGAGAAGAAGAGGTGTAAGTGGAGGAGGATGGAGAGGAGGAGAATCTGCAGGAGGAGGGAGCAGCCAAAGAGGAACTGGAGAAGGAGCAAGGGGACGAGGAATGGGAAGAGAAGGAGGATGATGAAGAGCAGGAGGCTATGCCGTACAAAGATGTGCAGGAACAAAAAGGGAGAAAAATCAGAAAAAGGGGAGGATGAGCAGGAGGCGGTGGAGTCAACGGGAGGAAGCAGGAGGCGACAGGATGAGGGAGGAGGCAGGTGGAGGCAAGAGCAGGAAAGAGCAGGCCAAAGGAAAAGAAAGAGGCATCATCCTCCTTCCCGGGGCTCTTGGTGACTGCTCTTGCCTCCTCCTCCACTTGCTCCAGTGCTCTGCTCTTGCCTCCGCAGACCTCCTCCTTCCTTCTCCTTTTCCCCTTGCTCCTCCATTGCTTGCCATTGCTTTCTTTTTTCTCCTCTTCCACCCACCTCCTTTTTTCTTCCGTCTCCTCCTCCTCTGCTTGACTGCTCCGCCTCCTCCTCCTTTCACGTCTTCCTCCTGTCGCCACTTGTTGCTTTGGCCTCCATTGACATCCTCTTTCTTCCTCCTCCTCTTGCCTCATAGTGTCGCGGCCTTCTCTTACCTCCTCTTGCTTCCTCCTCCTCCACTTCCTCCTGCTCTTCCTCCTCCTCTTGCCTCCTCTTGCCTCTTGTTGCCTCCTCTGGCATCCTGGTCCGCACCCTCCTCTTGGCTCTTCTTGCCTCCGGTGGCATCCTCCTCCTCTTGCCTCCCCTCTCCTCCTCCTCGTCCGCCTTCTCTTGCCTCCTGTGACCTTCCTTAGCCAGCTGTTCCATCATGCTGCTGCTGCTCTTCTTGCTGCCTGCTGGAGGAGAGGGGAATATGAGGAGGAGGAGGAGGAGGCAAGAGGAAAAAACAGGGAGTAAGAGGAGACAGCAGGAGGAAAGTGGAAGAGGGGAAGGAGGTGGAGGACCTAACAAGGGCCAGGAGGAGGCAGGCGAAGGAGGAGCAGGTGGAGAAGGCACAGGAGACAAGAGAAGGCTGAGCAAGAGGAGGCAACAGGAGGCAGCAGAAGGCAAGAGTTGATGAGAGGAGGCCTGCGGGCTGCAGAAGAGGAGGCGACCGGTGGGAACGGGAGCCAGCAGGAGGCAAGAGAAGGTTTAGGAAGTTAGGGAGGATGAACAGACAAAAGACAACAGCAGGTAGGAGGAGGAGAGCAGGAGGAGGAGAGGCCACAGAAGGAAACCGGAGGCCAGAAGAGGTGTAACAGATGGAGAAGGAGGCGGAGCAGGAGGCAAGAGGAGGCAGGAGGTGGAGGTCAAAGAGCACGCAAGAGGAGGACAGAGCAGGACAGAACACGTAAAGAATGACTAGTCACAAGGAGGCAACCGGAAGAGAAAGAGGATGAGGCCACAAGATGCCCGGGGAGACAACAGGAGGCAAAAGCAGGAGGAGGAGAAGGCAACAGGGTAACAGGAGAAGGAAGAGGTGCCAGACACATTAGGCAATAGGGTTCAAGAAGAGGTGACAGAAGAGAAGGAGGAGAAGCATGAGTAGGAGTTGGTGGAGGAGCCATAGGGAACAAGGGGCCGAAGGAGGCAACGGAAGGAGTAGAAGGAATTAGCAGGAGGAAGCAATGGGAGGCCATAGGCTCCAGAAGGAAGAGGAGGGGGAGAGGTTGTTAGGGAGAAGAAGAGGTGTAAGTGGAGGAGGATGGAGAGGAGGAGAATCTGCAGGAGGAGGGAGCAGCCAAAGAGGAACTGGAGAAGGAGCAAGGGGACGAGGAATGGGAAGAGAAGGAGGATGATGAAGAGCAGGAGGCTATGCCGTACAAAGATGTGCAGGAACAAAAAGGGAGAAAAATCAGAAAAAGGGGAGGATGAGCAGGAGGCGGTGGAGTCAACGGGAGGAAGCAGGAGGCGACAGGATGAGGGAGGAGGCAAGTGGAGGCAAGAGCAGGAAAGAGCAGGCCAAAGGAAAAGAAAGAGGCATCATCCTCCTTCCCGGGGCTCTTGGTGACAGCTCTTGCCTCCTTCTCCACTTGCTCCAGTGCTCTGCTCTTGCCTCCGCAGACCTCCTCCTTCCTTCTCCTTTTCCCCTTGCTCCTCCATTGCTTGCCATTGCTTTCTTTTTTCTCCTCTTCCACCCACCTCCTTTTTTCTTCCGTCTCCTCCTCCTCTGCTTGACTGCTCCGCCTCCTCCTCCTTTCACGTCTTCCTCCTGTCGCCACTTGTTGCTTTGGCCTCCATTGACATCCTCTTTCTTCCTCCTCCTCTTGCCTCATAGTGTCGCGGCCTTCTCTTACCTCCTCTTGCTTCCTCCTCCTCCACTTCCTCCTGCTCTTCCTCCTCCTCTTGCCTCCTCTTGCCTCTTGTTGCCTCCTCTGGCATCCTGGTCCGCACCCTCCTCTTGGCTCTTCTTGCCTCCGGTGTCATCCTCCTCCTCTTGCCTCCCCTCTCCTCCTCCTCGTCCGCCTTCTCTTGCCTCCTGTGACCTTCCTTAGCCAGCTGTTCCATCATGCTGCTGCTGCTCTTCTTGCTGCCTGCTGGAGGAGAGGGGAATATGAGGAGGAGGAGGAGGAGGCAAGAGGAAAAAACAGGGAGTAAGAGGAGACAGCAGGAGGAAAGTGGAAGAGGGGAAGGAGGTGGAGGACCTAACAAGGGCCAGGAGGAGGCAGGCGAAGGAGGAGCAGGTGGAGAAGGCACAGGAGACAAGAGAAGGCTGAGCAAGAGGAGGCAACAGGAGGCAGCAGAAGGCAAGAGTTGATGAGAGGAGGCCTGCGGGCTGCAGAAGAGGAGGCGACCGGTGGGAACGGGAGCCAGCAGGAGGCAAGAGAAGGTTTAGGAAGTTAGGGAGGATGAACAGACAAAAGACAACAGCAGGTAGGAGGAGGAGAGCAGGAGGAGGAGAGGCCACAGAAGGAAACCGGAGGCCAGAAGAGGCGTAACAGATGGAGAAGGAGGCGGAGCAGGAGGCAAGAGGAGGCAGGAGGTGGAGGTCAAAGAGCACGCAAGAGGAGGACAGAGCAGGACAGAACACGTAAAGAATGACTAGTCACAAGGAGGCAACCGGAAGAGAAAGAGGATGAGGCCACAAGATGCCCGGGGAGACAACAGGAGGCAAAAGCAGGAGGAGGAGAAGGCAACAGGGTAACAGGAGAAGGAAGAGGTGCCAGACACATTAGGCAATAGGGTTCAAGAAGAGGTGACAGAAGAGAAGGAGGAGAAGCATGAGTAGGAGTCGGTGGAGGAGCCATAGGGAACAAGGGGCCGAAGGAGGCAACGGAAGGAGTAGAAGGAATTAGCAGGAGGAAGCAATGGGAGGCCATAGGCTCCAGAAGGAAGAGGAGGGGGAGAGGTTGTTAGGGAGAAGAAGAGGTGTAAGTGGAGGAGGATGGAGAGGAGGAGAATCTGCAGGAGGAGGGAGCAGCCAAAGAGGAACTGGAGAAGGAGCAAGGGGACGAGGAATGGGAAGAGAAGGAGGATGATGAAGAGCAGGAGGCTATGCCGTACAAAGATGTGCAGGAACAAAAAGGGAGAAAAATCAGAAAAAGGGGAGGATGAGCAGGAGGCGGTGGAGTCAACGGGAGGAAGCAGGAGGCGACAGGATGAGGGAGGAGGCAAGTGGAGGCAAGAGCAGGAAAGAGCAGGCCAAAGGAAAAGAAAGAGGCATCATCCTCCTTCCCGGGGCTCTTGGTGACAGCTCTTGCCTCCTTCTCCACTTGCTCCAGTGCTCTGCTCTTGCCTCCGCAGACCTCCTCCTTCCTTCTCCTTTTCCCCTTGCTCCTCCATTGCTTGCCATTGCTTTCTTTTTTCTCCTCTTCCACCCACCTCCTTTTTTCTTCCGTCTCCTCCTCCTCTGCTTGACTGCTCCGCCTCCTCCTCCTTTCACGTCTTCCTCCTGTCGCCACTTGTTGCTTTGGCCTCCATTGACATCCTCTTTCTTCCTCCTCCTCTTGCCTCATAGTGTCGCGGCCTTCTCTTACCTCCTCTTGCTTCCTCCTCCTCCACTTCCTCCTGCTCTTCCTCCTCCTCTTGCCTCCTCTTGCCTCTTGTTGCCTCCTCTGGCATCCTGGTCCGCACCCTCCTCTTGGCTCTTCTTGCCTCCGGTGTCATCCTCCTCCTCTTGCCTCCCCTCTCCTCCTCCTCGTCCGCCTTCTCTTGCCTCCTGTGACCTTCCTTAGCCAGCTGTTCCATCATGCTGCTGCTGCTCTTCTTGCTGCCTGCTGGAGGAGAGGGGAATATGAGGAGGAGGAGGAGGAGGCAAGAGGAAAAAACAGGGAGTAAGAGGAGACAGCAGGAGGAAAGTGGAAGAGGGGAAGGAGGTGGAGGACCTAACAAGGGCCAGGAGGAGGCAGGCGAAGGAGGAGCAGGTGGAGAAGGCACAGGAGACAAGAGAAGGCTGAGCAAGAGGAGGCAACAGGAGGCAGCAGAAGGCAAGAGTTGATGAGAGGAGGCCTGCGGGCTGCAGAAGAGGAGGCGACCGGTGGGAACGGGAGCCAGCAGGAGGCAAGAGAAGGTTTAGGAAGTTAGGGAGGATGAACAGACAAAAGACAACAGCAGGTAGGAGGAGGAGAGCAGGAGGAGGAGAGGCCACAGAAGGAAACCGGAGGCCAGAAGAGGCGTAACAGATGGAGAAGGAGGCGGAGCAGGAGGCAAGAGGAGGCAGGAGGTGGAGGTCAAAGAGCACGCAAGAGGAGGACAGAGCAGGACAGAACACGTAAAGAATGACTAGTCACAAGGAGGCAACCGGAAGAGAAAGAGGATGAGGCCACAAGATGCCCGGGGAGAGAACAGGAGGCAAAAGCAGGAGGAGGAGAAGGCAACAGGGTAACAGGAGAAGGAAGAGGTGCCAGACACATTAGGCAATAGGCTTCAAGAAGAGGTGACAGAAGAGAAGGAGGAGAAGCATGAGTAGGAGTCGGTGGAGGAGCCATAGGGAACAAGGGGCCGAAGGAGGCAACGGAAGGAGTAGAAGGAATTAGCAGGAGGAAGCAATGGGAGGCCATAGGCTCCAGAAGGAAGAGGAGGGGGAGAGGTTGTTAGGGAGAAGAAGAGGTGTAAGTGGAGGAGGATGGAGAGGAGGAGAATCTGCAGGAGGAGGGAGCAGCCAAAGAGGAATTGGAGAACGAGCAAGGGGACGAGGAATGGGAAGAGAAGGAGGATGATGAAGAGCAGGAGGCTATGCCGTACAAAGATGTGCAGGAACAAAAAGGGAGAAAAATCAGAAAAAGGGGAGGATGAGCAGGAGGCGGTGGAGTCAACGGGAGGAAGCAGGAGGTGACAGGATGAGGGAGGAGGCAAGTGGAGGCAAGAGCAGGAAAGAGCAGGCCAAAGGAAAAGAAAGAGGCATCATCCTCCTTCCCGGGGCTCTTGGTGACTGCTCTTGCCTCCTCCTCCACTTGCTCCAGTGCTCTGCTCTTGCCTCCGCAGACCTCCTCCTTCCTTCTCCTTTTCCCCTTGCTCCTCCATTGCTTGCCATTGCTTTCTTTTTTCTCCTCTTCCACCCACCTCCTTTTTTCTTCCGTCTCCTCCTCCTCTGCTTGACTGCTCCGCCTCCTCCTCCTTTCACGTCTTCCTCCTGTCGCCACTTGTTGCTTTGGCCTCCATTGACATCCTCTTTCTTCCTCCTCCTCTTGCCTCATAGTGTCGCGGCCTTCTCTTACCTCCTCTTGCTTCCTCCTCCTCCACTTCCTCCTGCTCTTCCTCCTCCTCTTGCCTCCTCTTGCCTCTTGTTGCCTCCTCTGGCATCCTGGTCCGCACCCTCCTCTTGGCTCTTCTTGCCTCCGGTGGCATCCTCCTCCTCTTGCCTCCCCTCTCCTCCTCCTCTTCCGCCTTCTCTTGCCTCCTGTGACCTTCCTTAGCCAGCTGTTCCATCATGCTGCTGCTGCTCTTCTTGCTGCCTGCTGGAGGAGAGGGGAATATGAGGAGGAGGAGGAGGAGGGAAGAGGAAAAAACAGGGAGTAAGAGGAGACAGCAGGAGGAAAGTGGAAGAGGGGAAGGAGGTGGAGGACCTAACAAGGGCCAGGAGGAGGCAGGCGAAGGAGGAGCAGGTGGAGAAGGCACAGGAGACAAGAGAAGGCTGAGCAAGAGGAGGCAACAGGAGGCAGCAGAAGGCAAGAGTTGATGAGAGGAGGCCTGCGGGCTGCAGAAGAGGAGGCGACCGGTGGGAACGGGAGCCAGCAGGAGGCAAGAGAAGGTTTAGGAAGTTAGGGAGGATGAACAGACAAAAGACAACAGCAGGTAGGAGGAGGAGAGCAGGAGGAGGAGAGGCCACAGAAGGAAACCGGAGGCCAGAAGAGGCGTAACAGATGGAGAAGGAGGCGGAGCAGGAGGCAAGAGGAGGCAGGAGGTGGAGGTCAAAGAGCACGCAAGAGGAGGACAGAGCAGGACAGAACACGTAAAGAATGACTAGTCACAAGGAGGCAACCGGAAGAGAAAGAGGATGAGGCCACAAGATGCCCGGGGAGACAACAGGAGGCAAAAGCAGGAGGAGGAGAAGGCAACAGGGTAACAGGAGAAGGAAGAGGTGCCAGACACATTAGGCAATAGGCTTCAAGAAGAGGTGACAGAAGAGAAGGAGGAGAAGCATGAGTAGGAGTCGGTGGAGGAGCCATAGGGAACAAGGGGCCGAAGGAGGCAACGGAAGGAGTAGAAGGAATTAGCAGGAGGAAGCAATGGGAGGCCATAGGCTCCAGAAGGAAGAGGAGGGGGAGAGGTTGTTAGGGAGAAGAAGAGGTGTAAGTGGAGGAGGATGGAGAGGAGGAGAATCTGCAGGAGGAGGGAGCAGCCAAAGAGGAACTGGAGAACGAGCAAGGGGACGAGGAATGGGAAGAGAAGGAGGATGATGAAGAGCAGGAGGCTATGCCGTACAAAGATGTGCAGGAACAAAAAGGGAGAAAAATCAGAAAAAGGGGAGGATGAGCAGGAGGCGGTGGAGTCAACGGGAGGAAGCAGGAGCTGACAGGATGAGGGAGGAGGCAAGTGGAGGCAAGAGCAGGAAAGAGCAGGCCAAAGGAAAAGAAAGAGGCATCATCCTCCTTCCCGGGGCTCTTGGTGACTGCTCTTGCCTCCTCCTCCACTTGCTCCAGTGCTCTGCTCTTGCCTCCGCAGACCTCCTCCTTCCTTCTCCTTTTCCCCTTGCTCCTCCATTGCTTGCCATTGCTTTCTTTTTTCTCCTCTTCCACCCACCTCCTTTTTTCTTCCGTCTCCTCCTCCTCTGCTTGACTGCTCCGCCTCCTCCTCCTTTCACGTCTTCCTCCTGTCGCCACTTGTTGCTTTGGCCTCCATTGACATCCTCTTTCTTCCTCCTCCTCTTGCCTCATAGTGTCGCGGCCTTCTCTTACCTCCTCTTGCTTCCTCCTCCTCCACTTCCTCCTGCTCTTCCTCCTCCTCTTGCCTCCTCTTGCCTCTTGTTGCCTCCTCTGGCATCCTGGTCCGCACCCTCCTCTTGGCTCTTCTTGCCTCCGGTGGCATCCTCCTCCTCTTGCCTCCCCTCTCCTCCTCCTCGTCCGCCTTCTCTTGCCTCCTGTGACCTTCCTTAGCCAGCTGTTCCATCATGCTGCTGCTGCTCTTCTTGCTGCCTGCTGGAGGAGAGGGGAATATGAGGAGGAGGAGGAGGAGGCAAGAGGAAAAAACAGGGAGTAAGAGGAGACAGCAGGAGGAAAGTGGAAGAGGGGAAGGAGGTGGAGGACCTAACAAGGGCCAGGAGGAGGCAGGCGAAGGAGGAGCAGGTGGAGAAGGCACAGGAGACAAGAGAAGGCTGAGCAAGAGGAGGCAACAGGAGGCAGCAGAAGGCAAGAGTTGATGAGAGGAGGCCTGCGGGCTGCAGAAGAGGAGGCGACCGGTGGGAACGGGAGCCAGCAGGAGGCAAGAGAAGGTTTAGGAAGTTAGGGAGGATGAACAGACAAAAGACAACAGCAGGTAGGAGGAGGAGAGCAGGAGGAGGAGAGGCCACAGAAGGAAACCGGAGGCCAGAAGAGGCGGAACAGATGGAGAAGGAGGCGGAGCAGGAGGCAAGAGGAGGCAGGAGGTGGAGGTCAAAGAGCATGCAAGAGGAGGACAGAGCAGGACAGAACATGTAAAGAATGACTAGTCACAAGGAGGCAACCGGAAGAGAAAGAGGATGAGGCCACAAGATGCCCGGGGAGACAACAGGAGGCAAAAGCAGGAGGAGGAGAAGGCAACAGGGTAACAGGAGAAGGAAGAGGTGCCAGACACATTAGGCAATAGGGTTCAAGAAGTGGTGACAGAAGGAGGAGAAGCATGAGTAGGAGTCGGTGGAGGAGCCATAGGGAACAAGGGGCCGAAGGAGGCAACGGAAGGAGTAGAAGGAATTAGCAGGAGGAAGCAATGGGAGGCCATAGGCTCCAGAAGGAAGAGGAGGGGGAGAGGTTGTTAGGGAGAAGAAGAGGTGTAAGTGGAGGAGGATGGAGAGGAGGAGAATCTGCAGGAGGAGGGAGCAGCCAAAGAGGAACTGGAGAAGGAGCAAGGGGACGAGGAATGGGAAGAGAAGGAGGATGATGAAGAGCAGGAGGCTATGCCGTACAAAGATGTGCAGGAACAAAAAGGGAGAAAAATCAGAAAAAGGGGAGGATGAGCAGGAGGCGGTGGAGTCAATGGGAGGAAGCAGGAGGCGACAGGATGAGGGAGGAGGCAAGTGGAGGCAAGAGCAGGAAAGAGCAGGCCAAAGGAGAAGAAAGAGGCATCATCCTCCTTCCCGGGGCTCTTGGTGACAGCTCTTGCCTCCTTCTCCACTTGCTCCAGTGCTCTGCTCTTGCCTCCGCAGACCTCCTCCTTCCTTCTCCTTTTCCCCTTGCTCCTCCATTGCTTGCCATTGCTTTCTTTTTTCTCCTCTTCCACCCACCTCCTTTTTTCTTCCGTCTCCTCCTCCTCTGCTTGACTGCTCCGCCTCCTCCTCCTTTCACGTCTTCCTCCTGTCGCCACTTGTTGCTTTGGCCTCCATTGACATCCTCTTTCTTCCTCCTCCTCTTGCCTCATAGTGTCGCGGCCTTCTCTTACCTCCTCTTGCTTCCTCCTCCTCCACTTCCTCCTGCTCTTCCTCCTCCTCTTGCCTCCTCTTGCCTCTTGTTGCCTCCTCTGGCATCCTGGTCCGCACCCTCCTCTTGGCTCTTCTTGCCTCCGGTGTCATCCTCCTCCTCTTGCCTCCCCTCTCCTCCTCCTCGTCCGCCTTCTCTTGCCTCCTGTGACCTTCCTTAGCCAGCTGTTCCATCATGCTGCTGCTGCTCTTCTTGCTGCCTGCTGGAGGAGAGGGGAATATGAGGAGGAGGAGGAGGAGGCAAGAGGAAAAAACAGGGAGTAAGAGGAGACAGCAGGAGGAAAGTGGAAGAGGGGAAGGAGGTGGAGGACCTAACAAGGGCCAGGAGGAGGCAGGCGAAGGAGGAGCAGGTGGAGAAGGCACAGGAGACAAGAGAAGGCTGAGCAAGAGGAGGCAACAGGAGGCAGCAGAAGGCAAGAGTTGATGAGAGGAGGCCTGCGGGCTGCAGAAGAGGAGGCGACCGGTGGGAACGGGAGCCAGCAGGAGGCAAGAGAAGGTTTAGGAAGTTAGGGAGGATGAACAGACAAAAGACAACAGCAGGTAGGAGGAGGAGAGCAGGAGGAGGAGAGGCCACAGAAGGAAACCGGAGGCCAGAAGAGGCGGAACAGATGGAGAAGGAGGCGGAGCAGGAGGCAAGAGGAGGCAGGAGGTGGAGGTCAAAGAGCACGCAAGAGGAGGACAGAGCAGGACAGAACACGTAAAGAATGACTAGTCACAAGGAGGCAACCGGAAGAGAAAGAGGATGAGGCCACAAGATGCCCGGGGAGAGAACAGGAGGCAAAAGCAGGAGGAGGAGAAGGCAACAGGGTAACAGGAGAAGGAAGAGGTGCCAGACACATTAGGCAATAGGCTTCAAGAAGAGGTGACAGAAGAGAAGGAGGAGAAGCATGAGTAGGAGTCGGTGGAGGAGCCATAGGGAACAAGGGGCCGAAGGAGGCAACGGAAGGAGTAGAAGGAATTAGCAGGAGGAAGCAATGGGAGGCCATAGGCTCCAGAAGGAAGAGGAGGGGGAGAGGTTGTTAGGGAGAAGAAGAGGTGTAAGTGGAGGAGGATGGAGAGGAGGAGAATCTGCAGGAGGAGGGAGCAGCCAAAGAGGAACTGGAGAAGGAGCAAGGGGACGAGGAATGGGAAGAGAAGGAGGATGATGAAGAGCAGGAGGCTATGCCGTACAAAGATGTGCAGGAACAAAAAGGGAGAAAAATCAGAAAAAGGGGAGGATGAGCAGGAGGCGGTGGAGTCAACGGGAGGAAGCAGGAGGCGACAGGATGAGGGAGGAGGCAAGTGGAGGCAAGAGCAGGAAAGAGCAGGCCAAAGGAAAAGAAAGAGGCATCATCCTCCTTCCCGGGGCTCTTGGTGACAGCTCTTGCCTCCTTCTCCACTTGCTCCAGTGCTCTGCTCTTGCCTCCGCAGACCTCCTCCTTCCTTCTCCTTTTCCCCTTGCTCCTCCATTGCTTGCCATTGCTTTCTTTTTTCTCCTCTTCCACCCACCTCCTTTTTTCTTCCGTCTCCTCCTCCTCTGCTTGACTGCTCCGCCTCCTCCTCCTTTCACGTCTTCCTCCTGTCGCCACTTGTTGCTTTGGCCTCCATTGACATCCTCTTTCTTCCTCCTCCTCTTGCCTCATAGTGTCGCGGCCTTCTCTTACCTCCTCTTGCTTCCTCCTCCTCCACTTCCTCCTGCTCTTCCTCCTCCTCTTGCCTCCTCTTGCCTCTTGTTGCCTCCTCTGGCATCCTGGTCCGCACCCTCCTCTTGGCTCTTCTTGCCTCCGGTGTCATCCTCCTCCTCTTGCCTCCCCTCTCCTCCTCCTCGTCCGCCTTCTCTTGCCTCCTGTGACCTTCCTTAGACAGCTGTTCCATCATGCTGCTGCTGCTCTTCTTGCTGCCTGCTGGAGGAGAGGGGAATATGAGGAGGAGGAGGAGGAGGCAAGAGGGAAAAACAGGGAGTAAGAGGAGACAGCAGGAGGAAAGTGGAAGAGGGGAAGGAGGTGGAGGACCTAACAAGGGCCAGGAGGAGGCAGGCGAAGGAGGAGCAGGTGGAGAAGGCACAGGAGACAAGAGAAGGCTGAGCAAGAGGAGGCAACAGGAGGCAGCAGAAGGCAAGAGTTGATGAGAGGAGGCCTGCGGGCTGCAGAAGAGGAGGCGACCGGTGGGAACGGGAGCCAGCAGGAGGCAAGAGAAGGTTTAGGAAGTTAGGGAGGATGAACAGACAAAAGACAACAGCAGGTAGGAGGAGGAGAGCAGGAGGAGGAGAGGCCACAGAAGGAAACCGGAGGCCAGAAGAGGCGTAACAGATGGAGAAGGAGGCGGAGCAGGAGGCAAGAGGAGGCAGGAGGTGGAGGTCAAAGAGCACGCAAGAGGAGGACAGAGCAGGACAGAACACGTAAAGAATGACTAGTCACAAGGAGGCAACCGGAAGAGAAAGAGGATGAGGCCACAAGATGCCCGGGGAGACAACAGGAGGCAAAAGCAGGAGGAGGAGAAGGCAACAGGGTAACAGGAGAAGGAAGAGGTGCCAGACACATTAGGCAATAGGGTTCAAGAAGAGGTGACAGAAGAGAAGGAGGAGAAGCATGAGTAGGAGTCGGTGGAGGAGCCATAGGGAACAAGGGGCCGAAGGAGGCAACGGAAGGAGTAGAAGGAATTAGCAGGAGGAAGCAATGGGAGGCCATAGGCTCCAGAAGGAAGAGGAGGGGGAGAGGTTGTTAGGGAGAAGAAGAGGTGTAAGTGGAGGAGGATGGAGAGGAGGAGAATCTGCAGGAGGAGGGAGCAGCCAAAGAGGAACTGGAGAAGGAGCAAGGGGACGAGGAATGGGAAGAGAAGGAGGATGATGAAGAGCAGGAGGCTATGCCGTACAAAGATGTGCAGGAACAAAAAGGGAGAAAAATCAGAAAAAGGGGAGGATGAGCAGGCGGCGGTGGAGTCAACGGGAGGAAGCAGGAGGCGACAGGATGAGGGAGGAGGCAAGTGGAGGCAAGAGCAGGAAAGAGCAGGCCAAAGGAAAAGAAAGAGGCATCATCCTCCTTCCCGGGGCTCTTGGTGACAGCTCTTGCCTCCTTCTCCACTTGCTCCAGTGCTCTGCTCTTGCCTCCGCAGACCTCCTCCTTCCTTCTCCTTTTCCCCTTGCTCCTCCATTGCTTGCCATTGCTTTCTTTTTTCTCCTCTTCCACCCACCTCCTTTTTTCTTCTGTCTCCTCCTCCTCTGCTTGACTGCTCCGCCTCCTCCTTCTTTCACGTCTTCCTCCTGTCGCCACTTGTTGCTTTGGCCTCCTTTGACATCCTCTTTCTTCCTCCTCCGCTTGCCTCATAGTGTCGCGGCCTTCTCTTACCTCCTCTTGCTTCCTCCTCCTCCACTTCCTCCTGCTCTTCCTCCTCCTCTTGCCTCCTCTTGCCTCTTGTTGCCTCCTCTGGCATCCTGGTCCACACCCTCCTCTTGGCTCTTCTTGCCTCCGGTGTCATCCTCCTCCTCTTGCCTCCCCTCTCCTCCTCCTCGTCCGCCTTCTCTTGCCTCCTGTGACCTGCCTTAGCCAGCTGTTCCATCATGCTGCTGCTGCTCTTCTTGCTGCCTGCTGGAGGAGAGGGGAATATGAGGAGGAGGAGGAGGAGGCAAGAGGAAAAAACAGGGAGTAAGAGGAGACAGCAGGAGGAAAGTGGAAGAGGGGAAGGAGGTGGAGGACCTAACAAGGGCCAGGAGGAGGCAGGCGAAGGAGGAGCAGGTGGAGAAGGCACAGGAGACAAGAGAAGGCTGAGCAAGAGGAGGCAACAGGAGGCAGCAGAAGGCAAGAGTTGATGAGAGGAGGCCTGCGGGCTGCAGAAGAGGAGGCGACCGGTGGGAACGGGAGCCAGCAGGAGGCAAGAGAAGGTTTAGGAAGTTAGGGAGGATGAACAGACAAAAGACAACAGCAGGTAGGAGGAGGAGAGCAGGAGGAGGAGAGGCCACAGAAGGAAACCGGAGGCCAGAAGAGGCGTAACAGATGGAGAAGGAGGCGGAGCAGGAGGCAAGAGGAGGCAGGAGGTGGAGGTCAAAGAGCACGCAAGAGGAGGACAGAGCAGGACAGAACACGTAAAGAATGACTAGTCACAAGGAGGCAACCGGAAGAGAAAGAGGATGAGGCCACAAGATGCCCGGGGAGACAACAGGAGGCAAAAGCAGGAGGAGGAGAAGGCAACAGGGTAACAGGAGAAGGAAGAGGTGCCAGACACATTAGGCAATAGGCTTCAAGAAGAGGTGACAGAAGAGAAGGAGGAGAAGCATGAGTAGGAGTCGGTGGAGGAGCCATAGGGAACAAGGGGCCGAAGGAGGCAACGGAAGGAGTAGAAGGAATTAGCAGGAGGAAGCAATGGGCGGCCATAGGCTCCAGAAGGAAGAGGAGGGGGAGAGGTTGTTAGGGAGAAGAAGAGGTGTAAGTGGAGGAGGATGGAGAGGAGTAGAATCTGCAGGAGGAGGGAGCAGCCAAAGAGGAACTGGAGAAGGAGCAAGGGGACGAGGAATGGGAAGAGAAGGAGGATGATGAAGAGCAGGAGGCTATGCCTTACAAAGATGTGCAGGAACAAAAAGGGAGAAAAATCAGAAAAAGGGGAGGATGAGCAGGAGGCGGTGGTGTCAATGGGAGGAAGCAGGAGGCGACAGGATGAGGGAGGAGGCAAGTGGAGGCAAGAGCAGGAAAGAGCAGGCCAAAGGAAAAGAAAGAGGCATCATCCTCCTTCCCGGGGCTCTTGGTGACAGCTCTTGCCTCCTTCTCCACTTGCTCCAGTGCTCTGCTCTTGCCTCCGCAGACCTCCTCCTTCCTTCTCCTTTTCCCCTTGCTCCTCCATTGCTTGCCATTGCTTTCTTTTTTCTCCTCTTCCACCCACCTCCTTTTTTCTTCCGTCTCCTCCTCCTCTGCTTGACTGCTCCGCCTCCTCCTCCTTTCACGTCTTCCTCCTGTCACCACTTGTTGCTTTGGCCTCCTTTGACATCCTCTTTCTTCCTCCTCCGCTTGCCTCATAGTGTCGCGGCCTTCTCTTACCTCCTCTTGCTTCCTCCTCCTCCACTTCCTCCTGCTCTTCCTCCTCCTCTTGCCTCCTCTTGCCTCTTGTTGCCTCCTCTGGCATCCTGGTCCACACCCTCCTCTTGGCTCTTCTTGCCTCCGGTGTCATCCTCCTCCTCTTGCCTCCCCTCTCCTCCTCCTCGTCCGCCTTCTCTTGCCTCCTGTGACCTTCCTTAGCCAGCTGTTCCATCATGCTGCTGCTGCTCTTCTTGCTGCCTGCTGGAGGAGAGGGGAATATGAGGAGGAGGAGGAGGCAAGAGGAAAAAACAGGGAGTAAGAGGAGACAGCAGGAGGAAAGTGGAAGAGGGGAAGGAGGTGGAGGACCTAACAAGGGCCAGGAGGAGGCAGGCGAAGGAGGAGCAGGTGGAGAAGGCACAGGAGACAAGAGAAGGCTGAGCAAGAGGAGGCAACAGGAGGCAGCAGAAGGCAAGAGTTGATGAGAGGAGGCCTGCGGGCTGCAGAAGAGGAGGCGACCGGTGGGAACGGGAGCCAGCAGGAGGCAAGAGAAGGTTTAGGAAGTTAGGGAGGATGAACAGACAAAAGACAACAGCAGGTAGGAGGAGGAGAGCAGGAGGAGGAGAGGCCACAGAAGGAAACCGGAGGCCAGAAGAGGCGTAACAGATGGAGAAGGAGGCGGAGCAGGAGGCAAGAGGAGGCAGGAGGTGGAGGTCAAAGAGCACGCAAGAGGAGGACAGAGCAGGACAGAACACGTAAAGAATGACTAGTCACAAGGAGGCAACCGGAAGAGAAAGAGGATGAGGCCACAAGATGCCCGGGGAGACAACAGGAGGCAAAAGCAGGAGGAGGAGAAGGCAACAGGGTAACAGGAGAAGGAAGAGGTGCCAGACACATTAGGCAATAGGGTTCAAGAAGAGGTGACAGAAGAGAAGGAGGAGAAGCATGAGTAGGAGTCGGTGGAGGAGCCATAGGGAACAAGGGGCCGAAGGAGGCAACGGAAGGAGTAGAAGGAATTAGCAGGAGGAAGCAATGGGAGGCCATAGGCTCCAGAAGGAAGAGGAGGGGGAGAGGTTGTTAGGGAGAAGAAGAGGTGTAAGTGGAGGAGGATGGAGAGGAGGAGAATCTGCAGGAGGAGGGAGCAGCCAAAGAGGAACTGGAGAAGGAGCAAGGGGACGAGGAATGGGAAGAGAAGGAGGATGATGAAGAGCAGGAGGCTATGCCGTACAAAGATGTGCAGGAACAAAAAGGGAGAAAAATCAGAAAAAGGGGAGGATGAGCAGGAGGCGGTGGAGTCAACGGGAGGAAGCAGGAGGCGACAGGATGAGGGAGGAGGCAGGTGGAGGCAAGAGCAGGAAAGAGCAGGCCAAAGGAAAAGAAAGAGGCATCATCCTCCTTCCCGGGGCTCTTGGTGACTGCTCTTGCCTCCTCCTCCACTTGCTCCAGTGCTCTGCTCTTGCCTCCGCAGACCTCCTCCTTCCTTCTCCTTTTCCCCTTGCTCCTCCATTGCTTGCCATTGCTTTCTTTTTTCTCCTCTTCCACCCACCTCCTTTTTTCTTCCGTCTCCTCCTCCTCTGCTTGACTGCTCCGCCTCCTCCTCCTTTCACGTCTTCCTCCTGTCGCCACTTGTTGCTTTGGCCTCCATTGACATCCTCTTTCTTCCTCCTCCTCTTGCCTCATAGTGTCGCGGCCTTCTCTTACCTCCTCTTGCTTCCTCCTCCTCCACTTCCTCCTGCTCTTCCTCCTCCTCTTGCCTCCTCTTGCCTCTTGTTGCCTCCTCTGGCATCCTGGTCCGCACCCTCCTCTTGGCTCTTCTTGCCTCCGGTGGCATCCTCCTCCTCTTGCCTCCCCTCTCCTCCTCCTCGTCCGCCTTCTCTTGCCTCCTGTGACCTTCCTTAGCCAGCTGTTCCATCATGCTGCTGCTGCTCTTCTTGCTGCCTGCTGGAGGAGAGGGGAATATGAGGAGGAGGAGGAGGAGGCAAGAGGAAAAAACAGGGAGTAAGAGGAGACAGCAGGAGGAAAGTGGAAGAGGGGAAGGAGGTGGAGGACCTAACAAGGGCCAGGAGGAGGCAGGCGAAGGAGGAGCAGGTGGAGAAGGCACAGGAGACAAGAGAAGGCTGAGCAAGAGGAGGCAACAGGAGGCAGCAGAAGGCAAGAGTTGATGAGAGGAGGCCTGCGGGCTGCAGAAGAGGAGGCGACCGGTGGGAACGGGAGCCAGCAGGAGGCAAGAGAAGGTTTAGGAAGTTAGGGAGGATGAACAGACAAAAGACAACAGCAGGTAGGAGGAGGAGAGCAGGAGGAGGAGAGGCCACAGAAGGAAACCGGAGGCCAGAAGAGGCGTAACAGATGGAGAAGGAGGCGGAGCAGGAGGCAAGAGGAGGCAGGAGGTGGAGGTCAAAGAGCACGCAAGAGGAGGACAGAGCAGGACAGAACACGTAAAGAATGACTAGTCACAAGGAGGCAACCGGAAGAGAAAGAGGATGAGGCCACAAGATGCCCGGGGAGACAACAGGAGGCAAAAGCAGGAGGAGGAGAAGGCAACAGGGTAACAGGAGAAGGAAGAGGTGCCAGACACATTAGGCAATAGGGTTCAAGAAGAGGTGACAGAAGAGAAGGAGGAGAAGCATGAGTAGGAGTCGGTGGAGGAGCCATAGGGAACAAGGGGCCGAAGGAGGCAACGGAAGGAGTAGAAGGAATTAGCAGGAGGAAGCAATGGGAGGCCATAGGCTCCAGAAGGAAGAGGAGGGGGAGAGGTTGTTAGGGAGAAGAAGAGGTGTAAGTGGAGGAGGATGGAGAGGAGGAGAATCTGCAGGAGGAGGGAGCAGCCAAAGAGGAACTGGAGAAGGAGCAAGGGGACGAGGAATGGGAAGAGAAGGAGGATGATGAAGAGCAGGAGGCTATGCCGTACAAAGATGTGCAGGAACAAAAAGGGAGAAAAATCAGAAAAAGGGGAGGATGAGCAGGAGGCGGTGGAGTCAACGGGAGGAAGCAGGAGGCGACAGGATGAGGGAGGAGGCAGGTGGAGGCAAGAGCAGGAAAGAGCAGGCCAAAGGAAAAGAAAGAGGCATCATCCTCCTTCCCGGGGCTCTTGGTGACTGCTCTTGCCTCCTCCTCCACTTGCTCCAGTGCTCTGCTCTTGCCTCCGCAGACCTCCTCCTTCCTTCTCCTTTTCCCCTTGCTCCTCCATTGCTTGCCATTGCTTTCTTTTTTCTCCTCTTCCACCCACCTCCTTTTTTCTTCCGTCTCCTCCTCCTCTGCTTGACTGCTCCGCCTCCTCCTCCTTTCACGTCTTCCTCCTGTCACCACTTGTTGCTTTGGCCTCCTTTGACATCCTCTTTCTTCCTCCTCCGCTTGCCTCATAGTGTCGCGGCCTTCTCTTACCTCCTCTTGCTTCCTCCTCCTCCACTTCCTCCTGCTCTTCCTCCTCCTCTTGCCTCCTCTTGCCTCTTGTTGCCTCCTCTGGCATCCTGGTCCACACCCTCCTCTTGGCTCTTCTTGCCTCCGGTGTCATCCTCCTCCTCTTGCCTCCCCTCTCCTCCTCCTCGTCCGCCTTCTCTTGCCTCCTGTGACCTTCCTTAGCCAGCTGTTCCATCATGCTGCTGCTGCTCTTCTTGCTGCCTGCTGGAGGAGAGGGGAATATGAGGAGGAGGAGGAGGAGGCAAGAGGAAAAAACAGGGAGTAAGAGGAGACAGCAGGAGGAAAGTGGAAGAGGGGAAGGAGGTGGAGGACCTAACAAGGGCCAGGAGGAGGCAGGCGAAGGAGGAGCAGGTGGAGAAGGCACAGGAGACAAGAGAAGGCTGAGCAAGAGGAGGCAACAGGAGGCAGCAGAAGGCAAGAGTTGATGAGAGGAGGCCTGCGGGCTGCAGAAGAGGAGGCGACCGGTGGGAACGGGAGCCAGCAGGAGGCAAGAGAAGGTTTAGGAAGTTAGGGAGGATGAACAGACAAAAGACAACAGCAGGTAGGAGGAGGAGAGCAGGAGGAGGAGAGGCCACAGAAGGAAACCGGAGGCCAGAAGAGGCGTAACAGATGGAGAAGGAGGCGGAGCAGGAGGCAAGAGGAGGCAGGAGGTGGAGGTCAAAGAGCACGCAAGAGGAGGACAGAGCAGGACAGAACACGTAAAGAATGACTAGTCACAAGGAGGCAACCGGAAGAGAAAGAGGATGAGGCCACAAGATGCCCGGGGAGACAACAGGAGGCAAAAGCAGGAGGAGGAGAAGGCAACAGGGTAACAGGAGAAGGAAGAGGTGCCAGACACATTAGGCAATAGGGTTCAAGAAGAGGTGACAGAAGAGAAGGAGGAGAAGCATGAGTAGGAGTCGGTGGAGGAGCCATAGGGAACAAGGGGCCGAAGGAGGCAACGGAAGGAGTAGAAGGAATTAGCAGGAGGAAGCAATGGGAGGCCATAGGCTCCAGAAGGAAGAGGAGGGGGAGAGGTTGTTAGGGAGAAGAAGAGGTGTAAGTGGAGGAGGATGGAGAGGAGGAGAATCTGCAGGAGGAGGGAGCAGCCAAAGAGGAACTGGAGAAGGAGCAAGGGGACGAGGAATGGGAAGAGAAGGAGGATGATGAAGAGCAGGAGGCTATGCCGTACAAAGATGTGCAGGAACAAAAAGGGAGAAAAATCAGAAAAAGGGGAGGATGAGCAGGAGGCGGTGGAGTCAACGGGAGGAAGCAGGAGGCGACAGGATGAGGGAGGAGGCAGGTGGAGGCAAGAGCAGGAAAGAGCAGGCCAAAGGAAAAGAAAGAGGCATCATCCTCCTTCCCGGGGCTCTTGGTGACTGCTCTTGCCTCCTCCTCCACTTGCTCCAGTGCTCTGCTCTTGCCTCCGCAGACCTCCTCCTTCCTTCTCCTTTTCCCCTTGCTCCTCCATTGCTTGCCATTGCTTTCTTTTTTCTCCTCTTCCACCCACCTCCTTTTTTCTTCCGTCTCCTCCTCCTCTGCTTGACTGCTCCGCCTCCTCCTCCTTTCACGTCTTCCTCCTGTCGCCACTTGTTGCTTTGGCCTCCATTGACATCCTCTTTCTTCCTCCTCCTCTTGCCTCATAGTGTCGCGGCCTTCTCTTACCTCCTCTTGCTTCCTCCTCCTCCACTTCCTCCTGCTCTTCCTCCTCCTCTTGCCTCCTCTTGCCTCTTGTTGCCTCCTCTGGCATCCTGGTCCGCACCCTCCTCTTGGCTCTTCTTGCCTCCGGTGTCATCCTCCTCCTCTTGCCTCCCCTCTCCTCCTCCTCGTCCGCCTTCTCTTGCCTCCTGTGACCTTCCTTAGCCAGCTGTTCCATCATGCTGCTGCTGCTCTTCTTGCTGCCTGCTGGAGGAGAGGGGAATATGAGGAGGAGGAGGAGGAGGCAAGAGGAAAAAACAGGGAGTAAGAGGAGACAGCAGGAGGAAAGTGGAAGAGGGGAAGGAGGTGGAGGACCTAACAAGGGCCAGGAGGAGGCAGGCGAAGGAGGAGCAGGTGGAGAAGGCACAGGAGACAAGAGAAGGCTGAGCAAGAGGAGGCAACAGGAGGCAGCAGAAGGCAAGAGTTGATGAGAGGAGGCCTGCGGGCTGCAGAAGAGGAGGCGACCGGTGGGAACGGGAGCCAGCAGGAGGCAAGAGAAGGTTTAGGAAGTTAGGGAGGATGAACAGACAAAAGACAACAGCAGGTAGGAGGAGGAGAGCAGGAGGAGGAGAGGCCACAGAAGGAAACCGGAGGCCAGAAGAGGCGTAACAGATGGAGAAGGAGGCGGAGCAGGAGGCAAGAGGAGGCAGGAGGTGGAGGTCAAAGAGCACGCAAGAGGAGGACAGAGCAGGACAGAACACGTAAAGAATGACTAGTCACAAGGAGGCAACCGGAAGAGAAAGAGGATGAGGCCACAAGATGCCCGGGGAGACAACAGGAGGCAAAAGCAGGAGGAGGAGAAGGCAACAGGGTAACAGGAGAAGGAAGAGGTGCCAGACACATTAGGCAATAGGGTTCAAGAAGAGGTGACAGAAGAGAAGGAGGAGAAGCATGAGTAGGAGTCGGTGGAGGAGCCATAGGGAACAAGGGGCCGAAGGAGGCAACGGAAGGAGTAGAAGGAATTAGCAGGAGGAAGCAATGGGAGGCCATAGGCTCCAGAAGGAAGAGGAGGGGGAGAGGTTGTTAGGGAGAAGAAGAGGTGTAAGTGGAGGAGGATGGAGAGGAGGAGAATCTGCAGGAGGAGGGAGCAGCCAAAGAGGAACTGGAGAAGGAGCAAGGGGACGAGGAATGGGAAGAGAAGGAGGATGATGAAGAGCAGGAGGCTATGCCGTACAAAGATGTGCAGGAACAAAAAGGGAGAAAAATCAGAAAAAGGGGAGGATGAGCAGGAGGCGGTGGAGTCAACGGGAGGAAGCAGGAGGCGACAGGATGAGGGAGGAGGCAAGTGGAGGCAAGAGCAGGAAAGAGCAGGCCAAAGGAAAAGAAAGAGGCATCATCCTCCTTCCCGGGGCTCTTGGTGACAGCTCTTGCCTCCTTCTCCACTTGCTCCAGTGCTCTGCTCTTGCCTCCGCAGACCTCCTCCTTCCTTCTCCTTTTCCCCTTGCTCCTCCATTGCTTGCCATTGCTTTCTTTTTTCTCCTCTTCCACCCACCTCCTTTTTTCTTCCGTCTCCTCCTCCTCTGCTTGACTGCTCCGCCTCCTCCTCCTTTCACGTCTTCCTCCTGTCGCCACTTGTTGCTTTGGCCTCCATTGACATCCTCTTTCTTCCTCCTCCTCTTGCCTCATAGTGTCGCGGCCTTCTCTTACCTCCTCTTGCTTCCTCCTCCTCCACTTCCTCCTGCTCTTCCTCCTCCTCTTGCCTCCTCTTGCCTCTTGTTGCCTCCTCTGGCATCCTGGTCCGCACCCTCCTCTTGGCTCTTCTTGCCTCCGGTGGCATCCTCCTCCTCTTGCCTCCCCTCTCCTCCTCCTCGTCCGCCTTCTCTTGCCTCCTGTGACCTTCCTTAGCCAGCTGTTCCATCATGCTGCTGCTGCTCTTCTTGCTGCCTGCTGGAGGAGAGGGGAATATGAGGAGGAGGAGGAGGAGGCAAGAGGAAAAAACAGGGAGTAAGAGGAGACAGCAGGAGGAAAGTGGAAGAGGGGAAGGAGGTGGAGGACCTAACAAGGGCCAGGAGGAGGCAGGCGAAGGAGGAGCAGGTGGAGAAGGCACAGGAGACAAGAGAAGGCTGAGCAAGAGGAGGCAACAGGAGGCAGCAGAAGGCAAGAGTTGATGAGAGGAGGCCTGCGGGCTGCAGAAGAGGAGGCGACCGGTGGGAACGGGAGCCAGCAGGAGGCAAGAGAAGGTTTAGGAAGTTAGGGAGGATGAACAGACAAAAGACAACAGCAGGTAGGAGGAGGAGAGCAGGAGGAGGAGAGGCCACAGAAGGAAACCGGAGGCCAGAAGAGGCGTAACAGATGGAGAAGGAGGCGGAGCAGGAGGCAAGAGGAGGCAGGAGGTGGAGGTCAAAGAGCACGCAAGAGGAGGACAGAGCAGGACAGAACACGTAAAGAATGACTAGTCACAAGGAGGCAACCGGAAGAGAAAGAGGATGAGGCCACAAGATGCCCGGGGAGACAACAGGAGGCAAAAGCAGGAGGAGGAGAAGGCAACAGGGTAACAGGAGAAGGAAGAGGTGCCAGACACATTAGGCAATAGGGTTCAAGAAGAGGTGACAGAAGAGAAGGAGGAGAAGCATGAGTAGGAGTCGGTGGAGGAGCCATAGGGAACAAGGGGCCGAAGGAGGCAACGGAAGGAGTAGAAGGAATTAGCAGGAGGAAGCAATGGGAGGCCATAGGCTCCAGAAGGAAGAGGAGGGGGAGAGGTTGTTAGGGAGAAGAAGAGGTGTAAGTGGAGGAGGATGGAGAGGAGGAGAATCTGCAGGAGGAGGGAGCAGCCAAAGAGGAACTGGAGAAGGAGCAAGGGGACGAGGAATGGGAAGAGAAGGAGGATGATGAAGAGCAGGAGGCTATGCCGTACAAAGATGTGCAGGAACAAAAAGGGAGAAAAATCAGAAAAAGGGGAGGATGAGCAGGAGGCGGTGGAGTCAACGGGAGGAAGCAGGAGGCGACAGGATGAGGGAGGAGGCAAGTGGAGGCAAGAGCAGGAAAGAGCAGGCCAAAGGAAAAGAAAGAGGCATCATCCTCCTTCCCGGGGCTCTTGGTGACAGCTCTTGCCTCCTTCTCCACTTGCTCCAGTGCTCTGCTCTTGCCTCCGCAGACCTCCTCCTTCCTTCTCCTTTTCCCCTTGCTCCTCCATTGCTTGCCATTGCTTTCTTTTTTCTCCTCTTCCACCCACCTCCTTTTTTCTTCCGTCTCCTCCTCCTCTGCTTGACTGCTCCGCCTCCTCCTCCTTTCACGTCTTCCTCCTGTCGCCACTTGTTGCTTTGGCCTCCATTGACATCCTCTTTCTTCCTCCTCCTCTTGCCTCATAGTGTCGCGGCCTTCTCTTACCTCCTCTTGCTTCCTCCTCCTCCACTTCCTCCTGCTCTTCCTCCTCCTCTTGCCTCCTCTTGCCTCTTGTTGCCTCCTCTGGCATCCTGGTCCGCACCCTCCTCTTGGCTCTTCTTGCCTCCGGTGTCATCCTCCTCCTCTTGCCTCCCCTCTCCTCCTCCTCGTCCGCCTTCTCTTGCCTCCTGTGACCTTCCTTAGCCAGCTGTTCCATCATGCTGCTGCTGCTCTTCTTGCTGCCTGCTGGAGGAGAGGGGAATATGAGGAGGAGGAGGAGGAGGCAAGAGGAAAAAACAGGGAGTAAGAGGAGACAGCAGGAGGAAAGTGGAAGAGGGGAAGGAGGTGGAGGACCTAACAAGGGCCAGGAGGAGGCAGGCGAAGGAGGAGCAGGTGGAGAAGGCACAGGAGACAAGAGAAGGCTGAGCAAGAGGAGGCAACAGGAGGCAGCAGAAGGCAAGAGTTGATGAGAGGAGGCCTGCGGGCTGCAGAAGAGGAGGCGACCGGTGGGAACGGGAGCCAGCAGGAGGCAAGAGAAGGTTTAGGAAGTTAGGGAGGATGAACAGACAAAAGACAACAGCAGGTAGGAGGAGGAGAGCAGGAGGAGGAGAGGCCACAGAAGGAAACCGGAGGCCAGAAGAGGCGGAACAGATGGAGAAGGAGGCGGAGCAGGAGGCAAGAGGAGGCAGGAGGTGGAGGTCAAAGAGCACGCAAGAGGAGGACAGAGCAGGACAGAACACGTAAAGAATGACTAGTCACAAGGAGGCAACCGGAAGAGAAAGAGGATGAGGCCACAAGATGCCCGGGGAGACAACAGGAGGCAAAAGCAGGAGGAGGAGAAGGCAACAGGGTAACAGGAGAAGGAAGAGGTGCCAGACACATTAGGCAATAGGGTTCAAGAAGTGGTGACAGAAGGAGGAGAAGCATGAGTAGGAGTCGGTGGAGGAGCCATAGGGAACAAGGGGCCGAAGGAGGCAACGGAAGGAGTAGAAGGAATTAGCAGGAGGAAGCAATGGGAGGCCATAGGCTCCAGAAGGAAGAGGAGGGGGAGAGGTTGTTAGGGAGAAGAAGAGGTGTAAGTGGAGGAGGATGGAGAGGAGGAGAATCTGCAGGAGGAGGGAGCAGCCAAAGAGGAACTGGAGAAGGAGCAAGGGGACGAGGAATGGGAAGAGAAGGAGGATGATGAAGAGCAGGAGGCTATGCCGTACAAAGATGTGCAGGAACAAAAAGGGAGAAAAATCAGAAAAAGGGGAGGATGAGCAGGAGGCGGTGGAGTCAACGGGAGGAAGCAGGAGGCGACAGGATGAGGGAGGAGGCAAGTGGAGGCAAGAGCAGGAAAGAGCAGGCCAAAGGAAAAGAAAGAGGCATCATCCTCCTTCCCGGGGCTCTTGGTGACAGCTCTTGCCTCCTTCTCCACTTGCTCCAGTGCTCTGCTCTTGCCTCCGCAGACCTCCTCCTTCCTTCTCCTTTTCCCCTTGCTCCTCCATTGCTTGCCATTGCTTTCTTTTTTCTCCTCTTCCACCCACCTCCTTTTTTCTTCCGTCTCCTCCTCCTCTGCTTGACTGCTCCGCCTCCTCCTCCTTTCACGTCTTCCTCCTGTCGCCACTTGTTGCTTTGGCCTCCATTGACATCCTCTTTCTTCCTCCTCCTCTTGCCTCATAGTGTCGCGGCCTTCTCTTACCTCCTCTTGCTTCCTCCTCCTCCACTTCCTCCTGCTCTTCCTCCTCCTCTTGCCTCCTCTTGCCTCTTGTTGCCTCCTCTGGCATCCTGGTCCGCACCCTCCTCTTGGCTCTTCTTGCCTCCGGTGTCATCCTCCTCCTCTTGCCTCCCCTCTCCTCCTCCTCGTCCGCCTTCTCTTGCCTCCTGTGACCTTCCTTAGCCAGCTGTTCCATCATGCTGCTGCTGCTCTTCTTGCTGCCTGCTGGAGGAGAGGGGAATATGAGGAGGAGGAGGAGGAGGCAAGAGGAAAAAACAGGGAGTAAGAGGAGACAGCAGGAGGAAAGTGGAAGAGGGGAAGGAGGTGGAGGACCTAACAAGGGCCAGGAGGAGGCAGGCGAAGGAGGAGCAGGTGGAGAAGGCACAGGAGACAAGAGAAGGCTGAGCAAGAGGAGGCAACAGGAGGCAGCAGAAGGCAAGAGTTGATGAGAGGAGGCCTGCGGGCTGCAGAAGAGGAGGCGACCGGTGGGAACGGGAGCCAGCAGGAGGCAAGAGAAGGTTTAGGAAGTTAGGGAGGATGAACAGACAAAAGACAACAGCAGGTAGGAGGAGGAGAGCAGGAGGAGGAGAGGCCACAGAAGGAAACCGGAGGCCAGAAGAGGCGGAACAGATGGAGAAGGAGGCGGAGCAGGAGGCAAGAGGAGGCAGGAGGTGGAGGTCAAAGAGCACGCAAGAGGAGGACAGAGCAGGACAGAACACGTAAAGAATGACTAGTCACAAGGAGGCAACCGGAAGAGAAAGAGGATGAGGCCACAAGATGCCCGGGGAGACAACAGGAGGCAAAAGCAGGAGGAGGAGAAGGCAACAGGGTAACAGGAGAAGGAAGAGGTGCCAGACACATTAGGCAATAGGGTTCAAGAAGAGGTGACAGAAGAGAAGGAGGAGAAGCATGAGTAGGAGTCGGTGGAGGAGCCATAGGGAACAAGGGGCCGAAGGAGGCAACGGAAGGAGTAGAAGGAATTAGCAGGAGGAAGCAATGGGAGGCCATAGGCTCCAGAAGGAAGAGGAGGGGGAGAGGTTGTTAGGGAGAAGAAGAGGTGTAAGTGGAGGAGGATGGAGAGGAGGAGAATCTGCAGGAGGAGGGAGCAGCCAAAGAGGAACTGGAGAAGGAGCAAGGGGACGAGGAATGGGAAGAGAAGGAGGATGATGAAGAGCAGGAGGCTATGCCGTACAAAGATGTGCAGGAACAAAAAGGGAGAAAAATCAGAAAAAGGGGAGGATGAGCAGGAGGCGGTGGAGTCAACGGGAGGAAGCAGGAGGCGACAGGATGAGGGAGGAGGCAAGTGGAGGCAAGAGCAGGAAAGAGCAGGCCAAAGGAAAAGAAAGAGGCATCATCCTCCTTCCCGGGGCTCTTGGTGACAGCTCTTGCCTCCTTCTCCACTTGCTCCAGTGCTCTGCTCTTGCCTCCGCAGACCTCCTCCTTCCTTCTCCTTTTCCCCTTGCTCCTCCATTGCTTGCCATTGCTTTCTTTTTTCTCCTCTTCCACCCACCTCCTTTTTTCTTCCGTCTCCTCCTCCTCTGCTTGACTGCTCCGCCTCCTCCTCCTTTCACGTCTTCCTCCTGTCGCCACTTGTTGCTTTGGCCTCCATTGACATCCTCTTTCTTCCTCCTCCTCTTGCCTCATAGTGTCGCGGCCTTCTCTTACCTCCTCTTGCTTCCTCCTCCTCCACTTCCTCCTGCTCTTCCTCCTCCTCTTGCCTCCTCTTGCCTCTTGTTGCCTCCTCTGGCATCCTGGTCCGCACCCTCCTCTTGGCTCTTCTTGCCTCCGGTGTCATCCTCCTCCTCTTGCCTCCCCTCTCCTCCTCCTCGTCCGCCTTCTCTTGCCTCCTGTGACCTTCCTTAGCCAGCTGTTCCATCATGCTGCTGCTGCTCTTCTTGCTGCCTGCTGGAGGAGAGGGGAATATGAGGAGGAGGAGGAGGAGGCAAGAGGGAAAAACAGGGAGTAAGAGGAGACAGCAGGAGGAAAGTGGAAGAGGGGAAGGAGGTGGAGGACCTAACAAGGGCCAGGAGGAGGCAGGCGAAGGAGGAGCAGGTGGAGAAGGCACAGGAGACAAGAGAAGGCTGAGCAAGAGGAGGCAACAGGAGGCAGCAGAAGGCAAGAGTTGATGAGAGGAGGCCTGCGGGCTGCAGAAGAGGAGGCGACCGGTGGGAACGGGAGCCAGCAGGAGGCAAGAGAAGGTTTAGGAAGTTAGGGAGGATGAACAGACAAAAGACAACAGCAGGTAGGAGGAGGAGAGCAGGAGGAGGAGAGGCCACAGAAGGAAACCGGAGGCCAGAAGAGGCGTAACAGATGGAGAAGGAGGCGGAGCAGGAGGCAAGAGGAGGCAGGAGGTGGAGGTCAAAGAGCACGCAAGAGGAGGACAGAGCAGGACAGAACACGTAAAGAATGACTAGTCACAAGGAGGCAACCGGAAGAGAAAGAGGATGAGGCCACAAGATGCCCGGGGAGACAACAGGAGGCAAAAGCAGGAGGAGGAGAAGGCAACAGGGTAACAGGAGAAGGAAGAGGTGCCAGACACATTAGGCAATAGGGTTCAAGAAGAGGTGACAGAAGAGAAGGAGGAGAAGCATGAGTAGGAGTCGGTGGAGGAGCCATAGGGAACAAGGGGCCGAAGGAGGCAACGGAAGGAGTAGAAGGAATTAGCAGGAGGAAGCAATGGGAGGCCATAGGCTCCAGAAGGAAGAGGAGGGGGAGAGGTTGTTAGGGAGAAGAAGAGGTGTAAGTGGAGGAGGATGGAGAGGAGGAGAATCTGCAGGAGGAGGGAGCAGCCAAAGAGGAACTGGAGAAGGAGCAAGGGGACGAGGAATGGGAAGAGAAGGAGGATGATGAAGAGCAGGAGGCTATGCCGTACAAAGATGTGCAGGAACAAAAAGGGAGAAAAATCAGAAAAAGGGGAGGATGAGCAGGCGGCGGTGGAGTCAACGGGAGGAAGCAGGAGGCGACAGGATGAGGGAGGAGGCAAGTGGAGGCAAGAGCAGGAAAGAGCAGGCCAAAGGAAAAGAAAGAGGCATCATCCTCCTTCCCGGGGCTCTTGGTGACAGCTCTTGCCTCCTTCTCCACTTGCTCCAGTGCTCTGCTCTTGCCTCCGCAGACCTCCTCCTTCCTTCTCCTTTTCCCCTTGCTCCTCCATTGCTTGCCATTGCTTTCTTTTTTCTCCTCTTCCACCCACCTCCTTTTTTCTTCCGTCTCCTCCTCCTCTGCTTGACTGCTCCGCCTCCTCCTCCTTTCACGTCTTCCTCCTGTCGCCACTTGTTGCTTTGGCCTCCTTTGACATCCTCTTTCTTCCTCCTCCGCTTGCCTCATAGTGTCGCGGCCTTCTCTTACCTCCTCTTGCTTCCTCCTCCTCCACTTCCTCCTGCTCTTCCTCCTCCTCTTGCCTCCTCTTGCCTCTTGTTGCCTCCTCTGGCATCCTGGTCCACACCCTCCTCTTGGCTCTTCTTGCCTCCGGTGTCATCCTCCTCCTCTTGCCTCCCCTCTCCTCCTCCTCGTCCGCCTTCTCTTGCCTCCTGTGACCTGCCTTAGCCAGCTGTTCCATCATGCTGCTGCTGCTCTTCTTGCTGCCTGCTGGAGGAGAGGGGAATATGAGGAGGAGGAGGAGGAGGCAAGAGGAAAAAACAGGGAGTAAGAGGAGACAGCAGGAGGAAAGTGGAAGAGGGGAAGGAGGTGGAGGACCTAACAAGGGCCAGGAGGAGGCAGGCGAAGGAGGAGCAGGTGGAGAAGGCACAGGAGACAAGAGAAGGCTGAGCAAGAGGAGGCAACAGGAGGCAGCAGAAGGCAAGAGTTGATGAGAGGAGGCCTGCGGGCTGCAGAAGAGGAGGCGACCGGTGGGAACGGGAGCCAGCAGGAGGCAAGAGAAGGTTTAGGAAGTTAGGGAGGATGAACAGACAAAAGACAACAGCAGGTAGGAGGAGGAGAGCAGGAGGAGGAGAGGCCACAGAAGGAAACCGGAGGCCAGAAGAGGCGTAACAGATGGAGAAGGAGGCGGAGCAGGAGGCAAGAGGAGGCAGGAGGTGGAGGTCAAAGAGCACGCAAGAGGAGGACAGAGCAGGACAGAACACGTAAAGAATGACTAGTCACAAGGAGGCAACCGGAAGAGAAAGAGGATGAGGCCACAAGATGCCCGGGGAGACAACAGGAGGCAAAAGCAGGAGGAGGAGAAGGCAACAGGGTAACAGGAGAAGGAAGAGGTGCCAGACACATTAGGCAATAGGGTTCAAGAAGAGGTGACAGAAGAGAAGGAGGAGAAGCATGAGTAGGAGTCGGTGGAGGAGCCATAGGGAACAAGGGGCCGAAGGAGGCAACGGAAGGAGTAGAAGGAATTAGCAGGAGGAAGCAATGGGCGGCCATAGGCTCCAGAAGGAAGAGGAGGGGGAGAGGTTGTTAGGGAGAAGAAGAGGTGTAAGTGGAGGAGGATGGAGAGGAGTAGAATCTGCAGGAGGAGGGAGCAGCCAAAGAGGAACTGGAGAAGGAGCAAGGGGACGAGGAATGGGAAGAGAAGGAGGATGATGAAGAGCAGGAGGCTATGCCTTACAAAGATGTGCAGGAACAAAAAGGGAGAAAAATCAGAAAAAGGGGAGGATGAGCAGGAGGCGGTGGTGTCAATGGGAGGAAGCAGGAGGCGACAGGATGAGGGAGGAGGCAAGTGGAGGCAAGAGCAGGAAAGAGCAGGCCAAAGGAAAAGAAAGAGGCATCATCCTCCTTCCCGGGGCTCTTGGTGACAGCTCTTGCCTCCTTCTCCACTTGCTCCAGTGCTCTGCTCTTGCCTCCGCAGACCTCCTCCTTCCTTCTCCTTTTCCCCTTGCTCCTCCATTGCTTGCCATTGCTTTCTTTTTTCTCCTCTTCCACCCACCTCCTTTTTTCTTCCGTCTCCTCCTCCTCTGCTTGACTGCTCCGCCTCCTCCTCCTTTCACGTCTTCCTCCTGTCACCACTTGTTGCTTTGGCCTCCTTTGACATCCTCTTTCTTCCTCCTCCGCTTGCCTCATAGTGTCGCGGCCTTCTCTTACCTCCTCTTGCTTCCTCCTCCTCCACTTCCTCCTGCTCTTCCTCCTCCTCTTGCCTCCTCTTGCCTCTTGTTGCCTCCTCTGGCATCCTGGTCCACACCCTCCTCTTGGCTCTTCTTGCCTCCGGTGTCATCCTCCTCCTCTTGCCTCCCCTCTCCTCCTCCTCGTCCGCCTTCTCTTGCCTCCTGTGACCTTCCTTAGCCAGCTGTTCCATCATGCTGCTGCTGCTCTTCTTGCTGCCTGCTGGAGGAGAGGGGAATATGAGGAGGAGGAGGAGGAGGCAAGAGGAAAAAACAGGGAGTAAGAGGAGACAGCAGGAGGAAAGTGGAAGAGGGGAAGGAGGTGGAGGACCTAACAAGGGCCAGGAGGAGGCAGGCGAAGGAGGAGCAGGTGGAGAAGGCACAGGAGACAAGAGAAGGCTGAGCAAGAGGAGGCAACAGGAGGCAGCAGAAGGCAAGAGTTGATGAGAGGAGGCCTGCGGGCTGCAGAAGAGGAGGCGACCGGTGGGAATGGGAGCCAGCAGGAGGCAAGAGAAGGTTTAGGAAGTTAGGGAGGATGAACAGACAAAAGACAACAGCAGGTAGGAGGAGGAGAGCAGGAGGAGGAGAGGCCACGGAAGGAAACCGGAGGCCAGAAGAGGTGGAACAGATGGAGAAGGAGGCGGAGCAGGAGGCAAGAGGAGGCAGGAGGTGGAGGTCAAAGAGCACGCAAGAGGAGGACAGAGCAGGACAGAACACGTAAAGAATGACTAGTCACAAGGAGGCAACCGGAAGAGAAAGAGGATGAGGCCACAAGATGCCCGGGGAGACAACAGGAGGCAAAAGCAGGAGGAGGAGAAGGCAACAGGGTAACAGGAGAAGGAAGAGGTGCCAGACACATTAGGCAATAGGGTTCAAGAAGAGGTGACAGAAGAGAAGGAGGAGAAGCATGAGTAGGAGTCGGTGGAGGAGCCATAGGGAACAAGGGGCCGAAGGAGGCAACGGAAGGAGTAGAAGGAATTAGCAGGAGGAAGCAATGGGCGGCCATAGGCTCCAGAAGGAAGAGGAGGGGGAGAGGCGGTTAGGGAGAAGAAGAGGTGTAAGTGGAGGAGGATGGAGAGGAGTAGAATCTGCTGGAGGAGGGAGCAGCCAAAGAGGAACGGGAGAAGGAGCAAGGGGACGAGGAATGGGAAGAGAAGGAGGATGATGAAGAGCAGGAGGCTACGCCATACAAAGATGTGCAGGAACAAAAAGGGAGAAAAATCAGAAAAAGGGGAGGATGAGCAGGAGGCGGTGGAGTCAACGGGAGGAAGCAGGAGGCGACAGGATGAGGGAGGAGGCAAGTGGAGGCAAGAGCAGGAAAGAGCAGGCCAAAGGAAAAGAAAGAGGCATCCTCCTCCTTCCCGGGCCTCTTGGTGACTGCTCTTGCCTCCTCCTCCACTTGCTCCAGTGCTCTTGTCTCCTCTTGCTGTCTTTTCCTCGTTCTCTTCTTTCCTCCTGCTGGTGGCCCTTCCTTCCTCCTCCTTCTCGTTTGCGTCCTTTTGCCTGTTTTTACTCTTACTGACTCCTGCTCCTCTTCCTCTGGCACCTGCTGCCTCTTTTTCCTCTTGGCCCCCCCTCCTCTCTCCTCCTGTGGAAGACCACCCTCTTGTTTTATCTGCATGACCACAGAGAGGACAGTAGGAAGTCGGATGGAAAAGCTACCTCGTCCTCAGAGGCACACGTACATGAGTTGTAAGGAAACACAATCACAAAAGGGTCTTCCTCCAGGAAAACTGCTGCTCCAGTCTCCAGTGGGCAGTTCCCGAGACAGAATGGATAGGCTGATCTTACTCCTGATCTTAATGAATGGATTTCTGGTTCATACTTACAAGAAGTGAGTAGCGAATACTGTGACCCGGACTAGAGAGGCCCTGCCTCCAGCCAGGTGCTGGAGAGAGATGACAGAATTTATTGCACTGTGTGGATTTCTTGGACTGTGCAAATCAGACCCACAGGAGTATAAGGCTCTAATGGACACAGGTGCAAAGTGTACCCTAATGCCATCAAGCTATAAAGGGGCAGAACCATCTGTATTTCTGGAGTGACAGGGGGATCCCAACAGCTGACTGTATTGGATGCCAAAGTGAGCCTAACTGGGAATGAGTGGCAAAAACAGCCCAGTGTGACTGGCCCAGAGGCTCCGTGCATCCTGGGCATATCCTGCCTCAGGAGAGGGTATTTCAAGGACCCAAAAGGGTACCGGTGGGCTTTTGGTATAGCTGCCTTGGAGATAGAGGAAATTAAACAGCTGTCCACCTTGCCTGGTTTCTCGGAGGACCCTTCTGTTGTGGGGTTGCTGAGGGCCGAAGAACAACAGGTGCCAATTGCTACCACAACAATGCACCAGCGGCAATATCGCACCAACAGAGACTCCCAGTTCCCCATCCATAAGCTGATTCGTCGACGGGAGAGCCAAGGAGTGATCAGCAATCTCGCTCACCCTTTAACAACCCCATATGGCCAGTGCAAAAGTCTAATGGCAAGTGGAGACTAACAGTAGACTATTGTGGCCTGAACGAAGTCACGCCACCACTGAATGCTGCTGTGCCAGACATTCTAGATCTTCAATATGAACTGGAGTCAAAGGCAGCCAAGTGGTATGCCGCAACTGATATTGCTAATGCGTGTTTCGCAATCCCCTTTGTGGCAATGTGCAGGCCACACTTTGCTTGCACATGGAGGGGCGTCCGGTACACCTGGAATCGAACTGCCCCGGGGGTGGAAACACAGCCCTACCATTGGCCATGGGCTGATCCCGGCTGCACTGGAACAGGGTGGAGCTCCGGAACAGCTGCAATACATTAATAAACTAATAATATTGATAATAATAAATAAAATAAAGTATAATTGATAAAATATATGAAAACAATAAACTATTTTATATATAATATGTTATATATAATATATATTTATATATATATAAATATATATAAATTAAATGGGAGATAGTTCTTACCGTAGCCCTTGGGCCAGTCCGGGCAGGACAAGACGTTGAAAACCTGCTCTACACCGCAGCCAGGGAGAATGGCCCTACCTGGAGCCTCTGGCAGAAAGAACCACGGGACACCCAAGGTTGACCCCTAGGGTTTTGGAGTCAGGGATACAGAGGATCCGAGGACTGCTATACTCCAACTGAAGAAGAGATATTGGCAGCATATGAAGGAGCTCAAGCTGCTTTCAGAAGTGGTTGGTCCTGAAGCACAGCTCCTCCTGGCATCCCGACTACCAGTGCTGGGCTGGATGTTCAAAGCAAGGGTCAGGGTCCCCTCTACACATCATGCAACTGATGCTACGTGGAGTAAGCACTCATCACACAGCGGGCTTGAATGCAAAAACCCCAGTCACCCAGGAAGTATGGAACTGATCATGGGCTGGCCAGAAGGCAAAGATGTCGGAATATCGCCAGAGGAGGAGGAGGTGACGCATACTGAAGAGGCCCCACTGTATAATAAAATGCCAGAAAAAGCACAGAAATATGCCCTGGTCACTGATGGGCCGTGTCATATACTGGGAAAGCATCAGAGGTGGAAGGCTCTGCATGAGTCCTGCATGACGAGTTGCAGAAGCTGCTGAAGGAGAAGGTGAATCGAGTCAGTTTGCAGAGGTGAAAGCCATCCGGCTGGCTTTAGATATTGCTGAGCAAGAAAAACGGCCAGTACTTTATCTCCATACTGACTCATGGATGGTGGCAAATGCCCTGTGGGGGTGGTTACAGCAGTGGAAACAGAGCAAGGTTTGCTAAGCAGTGCTTACACTTAGGCAACGACTTTTCAGCTACTCATGCCCCGCCAGCGAGAAGCTGGGAGGGGACACAGCCACGACAGCCAGCCCAAACTGGCCAAAGGGATATTCCAGACGACATGACATCATGCTTAATATATAAGCTGGGAGTAGTTGGCCAGGGGCGCTGCAGCTTGGGAACTGGTTGGGCCTTGGTCAGTGGGCGGTGAGCAATTGTGTTGTGCGTCACTTATTTTGTATATACTTTTCTCATTGCTGCTGTTGTTGTTGTTATTATTATTTCCTCTTTCTTTGCTGCTCTATTAAACTGTCTTTATCTCAACCCATGAGTTTTACCTTTTTTTCGATTCTCCTCCCCATTCCACTGGTTAAACCACAACAGATGTAAAAGACTTGCACTGACTACAGTGAGGTTTCTAAGAACACACTGTGGCGCAAGGCAGGAGCACAGGAGGCAATGAGCTGAAACAAGAGGGTCAGGCTCAACGTAGGGAGAAACTTTTGCAACATGAGAAGAGTCAGACATGGGAAGCCCTTTCCTGGAGAGCGTGTGCTGCCTCCATTCCTGCAAGTTTCCAGACCCCTCTGGATAAAACCATGAGCAACCTGGGGTCACCCTGCTTTGTTTACGATGTTGTTCTACAATGACATTCCATGGTTCCTTCCAGCCTGAATGACACTTTTCTTCCTCCCCCTTCATATTCTCAATGTCAGGGAAAGTACTTGGGTTCCCTCTGTCTGTGGAAATAATCCACATCCCAGAATCACAGAATCATTAAGGTTGGAAAAGACTTTTAAGATCATCAAGTCCAACCATCAACCCAGCACCACCATGCCTGCTAAACCATGTGCTGAAGTGCCACGTCCACAGGATTTTGGACACTGCCAGTGATGGTGACTCCACCACCTTCATCATAGGCACCCCAAACAGACCCAATGACATCCTTGGCCTCATGACCTTTCATTTCCTTGTTCCATTTTTCCCGGCTCCATTTTTCCCCCTCAGAAAGTCTTCTCTATTAACGCATTATTTGCGACAGCCAGCATGGCTTCGTCAAGAGAAAGTCCTGCCTGACCAACCTAGTGGCCTCCTATGATGGTGTGACCACTTCAGTGGACAAGGGAAGAGCTGCTGCTGTCATCTCTGTGGGCTTCTGTAAGGCCTTTGACACGGTCCCCCACAACATCCCTCTCTCTAAATTGGAGAGAGATGGATTTGATGGGTGGTCTGTTGAGTGGATGAGGAATTGGTTGGATGGTCACATCCAGAGGGCACTGCTCAATGGTTCAATGTCCAGATGGAGATCAGTGATGAGCAGTGTCCCTCAGGGGAAACATTGTATTGGGACCAGTACTCTTTAATGTCTTCATCAGTGACGTAGACAGTGGGATCGAGTGCACCCTCAGCAAGATTGCAGACAGCACCAAGATGAGTGGTGCAGTTGACACGCCTGAGGGACAGGATGCCATCCAGAGGGAGCTGGACAAGCTCGAGGAAGGGGCCCGTGTGAACCTCACAAGGTTCAACAAGGCCAAGTGCCCCTGGGTCAGGGCAACCCCTGATACCAATACAGGCTGGGGGATGAAGGGATGTTGCCCAGAGATGCCTCATCCCTGGAAACATTCAAGGTCAGGCTGGATGGGACTCGGTGCAACCTGGACTAGTTGAGGATGTCCCTGCTCATTGCCGGGGGGTTCGACTAGATGACCGTTAAAGTAACCATCATCATACGCCAACTCATTAGCAGTAATGGCCTGGAAAGACGGAGAGAAACCAACGGTGGATGAATTGGCTGGCCAACTCCGGCAATATGAAGAAAGTCTCTCTCCCTCCCTACAGGCCTGCGTGTCTGCTGTAGAGAAACTGTCCCGGGAGTTCCGGCAATTCAAAGAGGATATGCCCTACCCTCCACCCGTACGAACCAGTGTTTCAGCCATTAGGAGTAAGCGCTCTTCTGTTCAAGAGAGAAGATATAGAGGATACACACCGCGAGCCACCCTGTGGTTTCAATTGCGTGACTATGGAGAGGACATGAGGAGGTGGGATGGAAAACCTACCTCGACCCTAGAGGCACGAGTACGCGAGCTGCAAGGAAAAACAATTACAAAAGGGGGTTCAGGTTCCTCCAGAAAAATCGTCGCTCCACTTTCCAGTGGGCAGTTTCCCAGAAAGAATAGAAGAGCTGATCTCACCTCTGATCCTCTTGAAGGGACTTCTGATTCATATTTACAAGAAGTGGGTAACGAGTACTATGAGCAGGACTAGAGCGGCCCTGCCTCCAGCCAGGCAGAGGAGACGGACAACCAAGTTTATTGGACTGTGTGGATTAGATGGCCTGGCACATCAGACCCACAGGAATATAAGGCTTTAGTGGACGCTGGTGCACAATGTACCCTAATGCTCTCAAGCCATATAGGGGCAGAACCCATCTGTATTTCCGGAGTGACAGGGGGATCCCAACAGCTGACTGTACTGGAGGCCGAAGTGAGCCTAACTGGGAATGAGCGGCAGAAGCAGCCCAGTGTGACTGGCCCAGAGGCTCCGTGCATCCTGGGCATATCCTGCCTCAGGAGAGGATATTTCAAGGACCCAAAAGGGTACCGGTGGGCTTTTGGTATAGCTGCCTTGGAGATGGAAGAAATTAAACAGCTGTCCGCCTTGCCTGGTCTCTCAGAGGACCCTTCTGTTGTGGGGTTGCTCTGAGGGCCGAAGAACAACAGGTGCCGATCGCTACCACAACAGTGCACCAGCGGCAATATCGCACCAACAGAGACTCCCTGATCCCTATCCATGAGCTGATTCGTCGGCTGGAGACCCAAGGAGTGATCAGCAAGACTCGCTCACCCTTTAACAGCCCCATATGGCCAGTGCGAAAGTCTAATGGAGAGTGGAGACTGACAGTAGACTATCGTGGCCTGAATGAAGTCACGCCGCCACTGAGCGCTGCTGTGCCGGACATGCTAGAACTTCAATATGAACTGGAGTGAAAGGCAGCCAAGTGGTACGCCACCATTGATATTGCTAACGCTTTTTTCTCAATCCCTTTGGTGGCAGAGTGCAGGCCACAGTTTGCTTTCAGTTGGAGGGGTGTCCAATACACCTGAAATCAACTTCCCCAGGGGTGGAAACACAGCCCTACCATTTGCCATGGGCTGATACAAACTGCACTGGAACAGGGTGAAGCTCCAGAGCATCTGCAATACATTGATGACAGCATCCTATGGGGCAACACAGCGGAAGAAGTTTTTGAGAAAGGGAAGAAAATAATTCAAATCCTTCTGAAAGCTGATTTTGCTATAAAACAAAGTAAGGACAAAGGACCTGCACAAGAGATCCAGTTTTTAGGAATAAAATGGCAAGATGGACGTCGACAGATCCCAACGGATGTGATCAACAAAATAACAGCTATGTCTCCACCAACTAGCAAAAAAGAAACACAAGCATTTTTGGGCGTTGTGGGTTTCTGGAGAATGCATATTCCAAATTACAGTCTGATTGTAAGCCCTCTTTATCAAGTGACCCGGAAGAAGAACGATTTTAAATGGGGCCCTGAGCAACGACAAGCCTTTGAACAAATCAAACAGGAGATAGTTCATGCCGTAGCCCTCGGGCCAGTCCGTGCAGGACAAGATGTTAAAAATGTGCTCTACACGGCAGCCGGGGAGAATGGCCCTACCTGGAGTCTCTGGCAGAAGGCACCAGGAGAGACTCGAGCTCGACCTCTAGGGTTTTGGAGTTGAGGATATAGGGGATCTGAGTCCCGCTATATTCCAACTGAAAAGGAGATATTGGCAGCATATGAAGGAGTTCGAGCTGCCTCAGAAGTGGCTGGTACTGAAGCACAGCTCCTCCTGTGCTTCAGGCCCAGGACCCGACCCGGCCCAAAGGGAGGGTCCCCTCTACACATCATGCAACCGATGCTACGTGGAGTAAGTGGGTCGCGCTTATTACACAGCGGGCTCGAATAGGAAACCTTAAGCGCCCGGGAATCTTGGAAGTGATCATGGACTGGCCAGAAGGCAAAGATTTTGGAATATCACCAGCAGAGGAGGTGGTGCGTGCTGAAGAGGCTCCACCATATAATGAACTGCCAGAGAACGAAAGGCAATATGCCCTGCTTACTGATGGGTCCTGTCGTATTGTAGGCAAACATCGAAGGTGGAAAGCTGCTGTATGGAGCCCTATACGACGAGTCGCAGAAGCTGCTGAAGGACAAGGCGAATCAAGTCAGTCTGCAGAGGTGAAAGCCATCCAGCTGGCTTTAGATATTGCTGAACGAGAAAAATGGCCAATACTCTATCTTTATATTGACTCATGGATGGTAGCAAATGCTCTATGGGGGTGGCTACAGCAATGGAAGCAGAGCAACTGGCAACGCAGAGGCAAGCCCATCTGGGCTGCTGAATTGTGGCAAGATATTGCTGCCTGACTAGAGAACCTAGTCATAAAAGTATGTCATGTAGACGCTCACGTACCCAAGAGTCGGGCCACCGAAGAACATCAAAACAACCATCAGGTGGATCAGGCTGCTAAGATTGAAGTGGCTCAGGTGGATCTGGACTGGCAACATAAGGGTGAATTATTTATAGCTCGGTGGGCCCATGACACCTCAGGCCATCAGGGAAGAGATGCAACATATAGATGGGCTCGGGATCAAGGGCTGGACCTGACCATGGACGCTATTGCACAGGTTATCCATGAATGTGAAACGTGCGCTGCGATCAAACAAGCCAAGCGGTTAAAGCCCCTCTGGTATGAAGGACGATGGTTGAAATATAAATATGGGGAGGCCTGGCAGATTGACTATCTCACACTTCCACAATCTCGCCAAGGCAAGCGCTATGTGCTTACCATGGTGGAAGCAACCACCGGATGGCTGGAAACATATGCTGTGCCCCATGCCACCGCCCGGAACACTATCCTGGGCCTTGAAAAGCAAGTCTTATGGCGACATGGCACCCCCGAAAGCATTGGGTCAGGCAATGGGACTCATTTCCGAAACAACCTCATAGACACCTGGGCCAAAGAGCACGGCATTGAGTGGGTGTATCACATCCCCTATCGTGCACCAGCTTCTGGAAAAATTGAACCATACAACGGACTGTTAAAGGCTACACTGAGAGCAATGGGTGACGGAACATTCAAACATTGGGATAAACATTTAGCCAAAGCCACCTGGTTAGTCAACACTAGGGGATCTACTAATAGAGCCGGCCCTGCCTAATCAAAACTTTTATGTACTGTAGAAGGGGATAAAGTCCCTGTGGTGCATGTGAGAAATACGCTGGGGAAGACAGTCTGGGTTACTCCTGCCTCAGGCAAAGGCAAACCCGTTTGTGGGATTGCCTTTGCCCAGGGACCTGGGTGCACTTGGTGGGTAATGCGGAAGGATGGGCAAGTCCGATGTGTACCTCAAGGAGACTTGATGTTGGGTGAAAACAGGCAATGATTTGAATTGTATTATGTTAATTGTTACACAATACAGTATGTCATTACTACTATGGTTGCTATCTACCATATCAATGGTATTACAGTAAGAATCACCCAGACTGATGACGAATGAGCTTCACTGAAACCAAGCAACGTGCAGCAGTGATGGAACCAGAACTGGCTTCAGCAGCTTGCGCCCAACAATTCCCTCGAGATCGACATCTTCGACCTGCAGATCATGGACATGGACCATGCCAGATGACAATCCAACACCGCATACCATCTCCCCTGCCCTGAGAGACTGCTATGATGGATGAAGCCCAGAGTCATGGACTGAATGAACTCCACAGACATTTTAAAGTGGTGGCCCATGGACTAAGAAAGTGATATCTGTGTGTATATATTAGAAGACAGGAAGAGTAATAATGAATAATTGGAATGTATTGAAAAGTATAGGACCCGGGCATGACGTAAATGGTATGGAATAAGGGGTGGATACTGTCCTGGTTTCAGCCAGGATAGAGCTGGTTTTCTTCACAGAAGCTAGTGTGAGACTGTGTTTTGGATTTGGGGTGAGAAACTGTTGATAATGTGCTGATGTTTTGGGTTGTTGCTAAGCAGGCAAGGACAGTCGAGCTTCTTGTGCTGACCTGCTAGCAAGGAGGCTGGGGGTGCATGGGGAGCTGGGAGGGGACACAGCCGGGACAGCTGACCCAGACAGGCCAAAGAGAGATTCCCTACCACCCGACGTCATGCCCAGTACATAAACTGGAGTTAGCCGGGGGGCGGAAATCGCTGCTCAGGGATGGGCTATCGATCACTGGGTGGTGAGCAATTGCTGTATTGGGCATCACTTGTTCTTGTACATTCCTTTGTTGGTATTATCATTGTTGTTTCCTTCTCTCTTTCTGTCCTATTAAACTGTGTTTATCTCAACCCAGGAGGTTTTTTTCCTAATTCTCTCCCCCGTCCCACTGTGGGAGGGGGAGTGAGTGAGCGGCTGCGTGGTGCTTAGTTGCTGGCTGGGGCTAAACCACGACACCTGGTCAGCGTCTTTGGTAATACTTCAAGGGAAGAACAATTCCCCCTCCCCCCCCCGCCCCTTACATCTTCTCACTTCACCGTGAAAGATCTGTCATATAAATGTTGTGTGCAAAACAAACATTCCAGCGAAGTTCCAAAATGCCAGTGCTGAATGCCTCGCCTCCTGTTAGTTCTTTCTGCCCAGAAGAGATCTGGAGTGCCATATGTTGATGTAACAAAAGGGAAGATACGAATCTAGAAGTGGTCTTGAGGCTAGCAAATGACCAATGACCTGAGGACTGCATTTAGGAGAAGGCTCTGAGCTCTAGATAAATGTGTGCGCACTGTAAGCACAAAAGATAAGGCAAAGCCAGGAAACAAGGGTCCTGTGATTTTGAATGTTTTTTTTTTCCCCCCCAGGGGCTTGAACAATAGGAAAAACAGCGAGGTGGTTTAGAAAACAAGCAAGCATGAGTAAATGGGTTCTCGTTTATGTTCAATGCGTAAATCAAAAGTTTAAAGTTGGTACGTTAACGAGCACATCAGATTTTCAGCTTTCCTCTAGCTTTTTTTTCCACACATCTCAAATTTTGCCCATAATGAATATGATAAAAACATGTTTTATTAGGCAGTTAAGCTGATCCAGTAGTACAAATGCAGCCTCTAGTTTGCTCCGGCTACTTTTAATTTTGCTAAGACAAGCTTTCCCCTGTATGGGGGTTAAGCTGATTTAATGCTCTAATATGCTGAAGGATTCCTAATGTTTAGGAAGGCATATTTTAGTTACAGGTAATACGGAATAGGAGTCTGTATGTGTACGTTTGTTCTTGGGTCTTTATTCTAAAGCTTTTGGACAGCATTGCTTTGTAAGAAAAAAGAATGCTCTGAAATAACACATAACAAAGTCTTCTGTTGGAGAAGTTTGTTAATATGAAGCATCAAAAACATCAACTTTGGTCTGCTGGAAACGTTGTGAGACTAAGCCTGCTTGTTTACAGCAAAAGAAATATGCTTCTCAGTCTGTCTTAGTATTTGCTTTTAGTACAAGCCCATCAAGTAGTCTTTCTGCATCAATGGGATAGCTATGTTAGATTAAAGCAAGTCATTGCAGTTACCCATATTTTTAACAGGACGTGTACGTAAGTGAGATGTGAAGGGGTGCTTTGAAGGAACACATTGATAGTGTCTTCAGTTTTTCATTGTGTAGCGTTTTCCTTGAGCAAAAACTAGTTTTTAGAGTTGCCGAGGAAGAGGAGCTGCTTTGAGTGCTCTTTTGAGTACAATGGGTGTAGTTGGTTTCCCTCTCCTTCATTACTTTAACCTTACGAAAGGTGTCTTTTAACCAGATGTGCCGTAGGCATCAACATCTTAAATGCTTTGGTAACCGTAACATTTCCTTAAAAATTTTTCTGGGTAAGGTTTCTTATTCATAAAATGTCGTTTATTCCATAACTAAATGCTCTTCAAAGTTCTAGTTTTTATTTTTGTAAGCTCCTATTAAGAGATACTTGACTTCTGGATATGACTTAGGCACCTTTGGTAGGTGCCTAGTAAAATAGCACAAATGTAAAACATTGAAAACTAGTTCTGTTGATTTTATTAGATTCTCTAAGGTGTATCTTAAACATTTAGGAAATAATTTTGTAGCCCATGGTTCGGTTTCTTCATTTAGGCATTTGAAAACACTGTTTTTGAAAGAATCAAGCTTGATGCACGCCTCTCACTCCAGGGATTCTTCTTGTTATCGTCCATCAGTGTCAGATTCTCTTTCTGAGGTAGTCCAAAGCTTCAAGAAGCTGAAAGAAACTGCTATTACCACTAGGAGGCGAAGTGCTCTATGTTATGTCTGAGCATGTTTGTTGTCCAGGAACTTACTCTTTGAATACTGTCTTGTGTTTGTTTTCTTGTCAGCTATTGTTTTTTCCAAAGTTAGAAGAATAGGGAATTAAAATTAACCCAAACCCCACCCTTCTTCTCAAGGGCTGAGGGGTGTGGTAGACCTGAACTCTCATCTCTAAAACTGGAATGCACATTTCTTTTGTCCACAAGTCTGTCCTTTTGCTAGCCTGAGATAGAGTGCTCTGCTGACTGGGTGTGTGTCAATCTTTCCCACAGCTGTCAAAGCAGGGCACACTCAACCAGTCTTTGGATTTGTATGTGCATTCTTTTAAATACTTCGCTCTTTGTTTATGAAAGTATTGTTCCTTTCACCTTAAGCTTGTAAATCTGGCAGCTGAAGACCTGCATCTGTCTTTTTTTGAGTCCTGTCTTCTAATAAGACTTACAGTTTAGAACTTATGAACATCTCAGGCGCATTTGTGGCATAACTTCAGTCTTGAATTCTGTGGCGTTGTAACGGCTGCTGGTAATTCATTACATCTTCGCTGCCAATGTCTTTAGTGGCTGGGAAAATAAGCCCTTGAAATGGCAGGGGTCTTCTGTGTGTGGTTGTGAAGAGCCAGGGGTTTTGACCTAATCAGTTAAACTTGCTGTAGAAAAAGCTTTTAAGTTGCATTTGGTAGCTGCACAGACAAAAAACTGTCTTAAATATTTCACTAAGCAATACTCAACTTCTGCTTGAGATGACGGCATTGATTCTGAAGAACTTTATCACTTTAATTTGCGTAATTTTTATTTGCGTAGTTTCCTGCATCATGAAGTGTGAGTATACAAATTCAGAGTTTCTGTGAAAGCAAAGCTGCAGCGACTGTGTGAGTATGATTATGAGAAAGCAAATCTTCTATAAAACTTTATTCTTAAAATAAGCTTTTAATTGGTTAATTTTTGTGTGAGTAAAGCTTAATGATTTTGTTTTGATCAAATGAATCACATATTCCTGTGCAGTGAGGTTTTGTTGTGAAACTATTTAATCAACTGTGGACTGCAACTCATGGCATTAGAGATGTTGTGCTCTTACACCTCAAATCTCTTGTGTCTAAAAAAACCCAAAAACCTAACCCCCAGCCCCCTAAACAAACCAAACCCCTAATGAAAGGAAGAAGCTTTAGAAGCTTTTTGCAAGAAGGGAACATGTTTGCTTGATATAAGCTATGCACTTCTCTGCTGCTCTTTATTTTGCTGGATATCGTTTCAAAACACACAGAAGTGGAGTAAGTACAAATTACCCAGGTAAAGGTAAGGTAAAATACAATATTTCTACTAGTTCTGAGCACCTGAAGTAGGATGTGTTTAATGTGCTTCATGGGTAATATTCACCACTCCCCACGGGCAGGCAGGTGTTCAGCCATCTCCAGGGAAGCAGGGCTCCATCAGGCATAACGGTTTCTTGGGAAGACAGATGCCATAACTCTGAACGTCCCTCCACCCCTTCCTCCTTCTTTGTCCCAGCTTTATATACTGAGTATGATGTCATATGGTATGGAATATGTCTTTGGCCAGCCTGGGTCAGCTGTCCCGGCTGTGTCCCCTCCCAGCTTCCCGTGCACCCCCAGCCTTCTCGCTGGCAGGCCAGCATGAGAAGCTGGACTGTCCTTGACTACTTAGCAACAACTCAAAACATCAGCATGTTATCAACATTTTCTCATCCCAAATCCAAAACATAGACCCACACTAGCTTCTGTGAAGAAAATTAACTCTACCCTGGCTGAAACCAGGACAGATGTGTTTAAGGTGCTTCACAGGTAATATATAATTTCAGGAGCATCATCCACCGGCACAAAGCATCCTGAAGGCTAGCGATAGGGAGCATACATAAAGACCCTTTCGTTTCTCTTTCTCCTTCCTTCCACGCTACTTTCTTTTTCTCCTTCCTCCAATAAGGGCTGTTTGGTGTTGTCCAAGTAGGTTTCAAAGTAGATTTTTGAAAGGAAATGGATATCTCCTAAAATGCAATAGGTTGGCTAATCAACAGGCTTTCTTGCCTTGGTGACTATGATGCTACATGTATCTTATTGTAGGAATAAACATTAAAATTATTTCACAGAACGTTAGTTGCTTCTGTATCCCTTTAAGAAGATGAACTGTGTTTCAAGTGACTGAAAATTCTTGCTAAGATTGCTAGGAAGTTAGCGCTATGCATTTAGAAAACAAAGCAAGTAGCCTCTAAAACGACTTTATTTAATTTATTTTTAAATGGGAAAAGAACTCGGCAGACAGTCTGAATTTGATGTAAGAAGTGATGTTTCCTGGGAACTTGTCATAGAATAAAAGACTGGTAAATGCAACCTTGCAATGATTTCTAGTGAAACAGGATTTACTTACCCTGCAGTTTGCAGAAATTAATGGAAAAGACCAGGACAAGAAGTCTGTCACCTACATAGGTAGATTCAAGGGACACTGGATCAGTGGTAAGTTGCTTATTGGAGAGTTTATCTGTAGCTTGCTTGTTGAGTCTCCTGAATGAAAGATACCAGACAAATGGAGGTTTAAAGTATTCATGCTAAATACCTAATCTTTTTCAAATGCCTAAAGGGAGGCCTGAATGGCTAGTAGAGCTCATGACACTTAAGTAATCGTTTTGCAACAGCTGTAACAAGCTTTTTTTTCTTTTGATGGTAGTTGAAATGCTGACATTAATATTGACTGTTCCCTGTAAAGGTCATAAGAGGGACGTGTGAATTTAAAGGAAAGAGTGTCTGTGATGGAGGAGGAAGCTGTTGAGTGTCTGGCTAGCTACATACATGTTTCTGGCATTGTGTTTCTAAATGCAGCTGTAATAAGTGTAAATTAAACCAGTAGTTTAAAGTTGTCATTTCTCTTGCTTGAGGCAAGCAGTGCACCCTTATAATTTGCGCAAATACATTGAAGATTTGTACTCTGGGAATTAGGGTGGTAAATCACTGAAGTATTTTGTGGATGTCTTTGGGAAAATCATTTATTAAAATATGCCGCATTTCTTGCTTTTAAATATTATGCTTGAAAAAAAAGGATCCCTAAAAGAAATCATAGGGAAGAAGTAGATTTGCTTTGGGTGCTGGTATAATCACTTTGACATAATTTTTTGTCACATGTGTTGATCTGTCACATGAATTTCTCCTGAAGTCATAACATGTTGTTCTGTGTTCTTTTTAACATCACTTACAGAAGTTTTATAAAGCAAACTCTTCTCTAAATTATGTTGTTTATAGCTGCCTTGTCTTGTATGGTGTGTATGCAAACACAAAGGAATACCCTTAGAAGTAGCAGAAATGTTCTTTCAGTGATGCATATATTTCTGTTTGCTACTTGCTCAGCTTGGGTTCAGCTGTGTAAGTGTTGTAGCGCAAAAAGTTGTGGACGCTTAGCAACGTGCTCTCCTCACTGACATTGGTTTGACTCAACTACGTACAGAGTTGTTACGTCTTATGGTACAACTTCATGTCATCATTGTGATTTGATATTTCAAATAAAATGTCATGGTAGCCAAGGCAAACTTGACAGCATAATCAATGTAACGTCCAGTAGACTGCTCCACCTGGAATAATATGCTGGCGTTTGAAGTATTCAAGTGGGCAGTAACTTGCATACAGAACAGAAATAATAATTGAGACGTACTGCCTGAAGCTAATAGGTGACCACCCGAGGGCGTAGGGAGTCTTTAACACTGCAGTTGTTTGGCTACAATGCACTGGCCTTCAAGTCGAGCTAAGACTTTGGTAGTGGTTTCTGTAGCACTTCAGTAGCTCCAGAGGGAGTCATAACAGAGCAAGTTGGCCACATGCTATGTGACTGCATCAGTAGCTTGTGTACGTGCTGGAGGTCTGGCTCTTAAAGCTGATGGCAAATAAGAAAATTCCTGGTTTAACCTCTTTTGCAGTATGTGCCGAGATAAAACTTTTCTTCTGTTATCCTGAAAGTAGGTCTTACATTCTGCATAAAGTTAAACATGAAAAGCTCCTCTTTGTGTAGTCACAGAAAAATGAGTTGTCACTGATTCAGTAACACCTTTCGTATCTCCCCTTCCCATGTTTAAATGGAACGGTCAGTTCTCAATATAGATTTATCTTTTGCAGGAAGAATCGCATTCACTTTCAGCAGTTCAGTCACCCTAACGATGATGACTATCATGAAACGGAGATAGTAACTCAGGACTGAGAGAAGGGGTTAAGGGAATCTTAGCAGTTAATTAGTAGATAAAGTTTGAAATCTTGTTAGCTATTGCGTAAAGTAACTGAAACAAGAGATCTGTAGTTCCTTACAAAGACAGTTCCTGATAAACTGACAGGAGTGAGAAGACTTGTGGCTCCTCACAAGGACAGTCCCTGATAAGAACCAGGAGAGTGCCTCAAGAACCGGCTGAAACTGACCTTGTGGTTTGGACGAAAACCAAAGAGCAATTGGGTCTGCGTAAGAACAAGGGGTTACTAGTGGTGACGAAGAGGAGCCACCGGCCTTCATCCTCATGACCCTCAGCGACCACCACCAGGAGGCACTGCGCAAGCGCAGATGGGAGGAGTTCATGGAAATAACAACTTGGAACTCATGTCTATACGAAGTGGGGACAGATCATGCATATGTATAGGCATATTGCGAAACTTTATGTATATGCAACACTTTGCTGTATATATTTGAAGTAAGTGCCGCGTTGGGGTGCGCATGGTTTTTGGTGGGACTACCCCCCCGTGCTGCCCAGTGCTGAATAAACATACCTCCTTTACAATCTTGCAGATTGTGGAGTCTGTTTTCCGCACATCAAGACAACAATGATGATCGGCCTGAATGTCCGTATGGAACGGCGTGTTAGAGGTAAGAAGCACTGTACAAAATGGCTTTTCTTCTTTTACAGGTTAAGAATGTTCTCCCGCGGAATTGCAAAATGACATTAGGATAATGAGTAATTCTAGATGTTAAATCTTGACTGCAGCCTTCTGAAATTTACTGTGGGCAGACTGCTACTGTAACCAAGGTGGTAGGGAATTTAAATAAAACAGGGTTAGAAAATAGGTTTGTGAATTTGTAGCAAGTTGTAACTATAAGAACATTATGCACCAGCAGTGCTGCTCGAGAACCCACCTAACCTTTCCCATCTTGATTTAATTATCAAGGAGTTAAGTGTAACATTGTGATCATGGTATTATGTTTTGTTCTATTAACAAGTAGCTAGAAAGAAGGAACACCTTGGTCAGTTCTGCGGTCCGGTGGATAAGTAATTATTCATTCTGTAGTCCTGTCTTAAAACAAAGGACTGTGGGGTGAATGATTGCATATTGGACCGACAGCCCGTGAAGGCCTATTTAGTGTTGCCAAGCTTAAGTGAACTTTGTAGGAAAGGTAATTCCGGCAGGGGGAGATCGCGACCACCGACTCAGAGACCACCCACTCAAGAAACCCTCCAACTCAAAAGATTAAGGAAGTAAAATCTCAAGAAATTATCGTGAGCATGCGTGGTCATTTACATGGTAGGCGAGGAATACTTAACCAATCATTGTATGGACACTTGATGAATATGTATTAATCTTGCCGATAAATGTTTGATTTTTGAACTGATCGAGCGAACACGATTTAGGAGGAGCTATCCCCCATGTTCCCGGCACCGTGAATAAAGAATGCCTGCCTTTTAACAGTACATTAGTGTTACGAGGTTTATTCCCGATTTCGGTGACAGTTTTGGCGACCCAGATGGGACACTGCTTGTGAATCTCGACGGATCCGTGGGATCACAGGACCTCCAGCCAGCACCGAGGGATTCTCGGGGAGAACCTCTGATCCCCGGACCGAAGAATTCTGAGCAAGTCCCCTGGAAAGGTAATGAGGCATTCTTTAAAGGATTGAAGTGACGTGGGTTCGAGTCCCACTAGCTTGCTCGTAAGGCACGGCGAAAGCTATGCAGAGTAGGGCTGAAAGGTACCTCTGGAAAGGGTGAGGGTACGAGACCCTCACAAGGAATGCCTGCCTATAAGTCGCGGTGAAAGCCTTGCAGGGTTGGGCTAGGGGCCCAGGTAAGGAGGTTGGGGGATTTCTAGCAGGGGGCTAGAAGATCCGGAGGGACCCTCGAGGAGAGTAGGGGTCCCTCCGACTAGTGCCTGTGATAGTGCACAATCACACCCACTAGTCTTGGGAAGATGGGAACATTTCCGAGTAAAAGATCTATCCCACAAAAAAAAACTTTGGGATGTATTTTGAGGCATTGGAAAGATCTGGGAGGTGATCCTCTGACTCGGCAGCAATTAATTGAATATTGCAATCATTGGTGGCCAATGTATAGGTTGGACAGTGGGGAGAAATGGCCAGATAAATGGGACATGGCAATATAACACCATTTTGCAATTAATGTTGTTTTGTAAAAAGGAGGGTAAATGGGAAGAAATGGCTTATGTTGATTTGTTCTTTACACTACAAAATCATCCAGAATGGCAGAGACAGTGTGGAATACATCTGTATGATCCCATGGTAAAGATTGTGAAAAAGGGAAAATGTGATGAGAACTCGAAAAGGGGTTGTTCTACTTATAATACTAAAGAAAATTGTTGGAAAAATGGAACTGAGGAGGAAGATATTGAATTAATGGTTGCTCCTCACCGAAGGTGGGAAAGGGGAAGAGAGGTCCAAAAATTTGGAGGATGATAGTCCTCCTACTTCTCCCAAGGAAGGGGAAGCAGTGGGATTTAGCCCAATTTCAGGGAGAAGGAGGGGGGAAGTAAGACTAACTTCCCTCCAAGCCCCTCTCCGAGAAGCAGCCGGGAATGATGGTCCAGTGGTGGTGAAAGTTCCTTTTTCAGTTACTGATTTAACATCATGGAAAGAGACTGCAGGTACCTATCGGGAGGATCCCGAAAGGATGGCTAAGGTAAAATGCTTGAAATTGCTTGGGCTGTATATAACAATAGAGAAAAAGAAAAAGAGGTGAGGCAAGCCCGAAGGGATGGAAAGCTACTAGCAGTTTTGGCAGGGAATAACAGGATAGGCAGAGGGAGAGGACGAGGAATGAATATCGGAGAGAGAAGGAAAATAAGCCCCAATTAGCAGAAGATCAATGTGCTGTTTGCAAGGAGCATGGGCACTGGAAAAGAGAATGTCCCAAGGCAGAACAATTAGATCCGGCTCTCCGGGCAATTAAATTCATGACTCTGGATGAAGAACTATGAAGGGGACCGGGGGAATCAACCCTAGCTGAACGTCTGGTTACATTGAAGCTAGGGAATGAAGAAATAGAGTTTCTGGAGCTACTTACTCAGTATTGAATACATGTAAAGGGAGATTTAGTCACAAGATCAGTAGATGTTGTTGGTGCGACAGGGCAGAAGGAAAATTGGCCATTTTTAGAGCCATTAAAGTTTAAATTGGGAAAACAATGGGTAACTCACCAGTTTCTGTATATGCCTGAATGTCCACTGCCTGTGTTGGGACGAGATCTATTGAGTAAATTAGATGCACAAATAACTTTCAAAGACGGAGAGATTAAATTGTTAATACCAGAATCAAAAGCCATAGAGGCAAGAGTGTTTATGTTACAGGATTCCTACAGGGAAGAACAGATTCCAGAAGAAGTGGAAAATGCAGTTATTCCTTTGGTCTGGGCAAGTGGAATTCTGGGACGATCTAAATTGGCAGAGCTGGTAAAGGTGGTTTTAAAACCTGGAGCCAAACCGGTAAGACAAAAACAATATCCTATTAAGTGGGAGGCTCGAAAAGGATTAGAGGGGTTGATTACAAAATTTTTAGAATATGGACTATTGGTAGAGTGTGAATCAGAATATAACACTCCCATATTACCAGTAAGGAAATCCGGAGGCAAGGAATACCGATTGGTTCAGGATTTAAGAGTTATAAATTAGATAGTCCAAGATATACACCCAGTAGTGGCTAATCCATATATTTTACTGACTTCTTTGAAAGAGGAACATAAATGGTTTACTGTACTAGATTTAAAGGATGCCGCCTTCTGCATACCTCTAGATATAGGCAGCCAAAACATATTTGCTTTTGAGTGGGAAAGTCCGGCCACAGGACGAAAGACCCGATTGACATGGACTGTACTTCCACAAGGATTCAAAAACAGCCCTACGATATTTGGGAATCAATTGGCCAAGGAATTAGAGATATGGAAGAGACAGGACCAAAAGGGAAGTGTTCTGCTACCAGTTTACTAAATTTCCGAGGCCAAGGAGGATATAGAGTCTCCAGAAATAAGGCCCAAATAGGAAAAGAAGCAGTAATTAATTTGGCATTTGAAATATCCCAAGGACAGAGACAATTGGGAAATGAAAGAAAAGAAGCTCTCTGTCAAATTCCTGAACCAAGTAGCCCGAAAGAATTGAGAACTTTTCTGGGAATGATTGGGTAGTGTCGACTTTGGATTTTGAATTATGGACTTTATGTAAAACCATTATACAAAGCTTTAAAGGAATCCAAGGATCAGTATCTGACTTGGACACCTCAGTGTCAGAAATCATTCAAAGAACTGAAAAAGGCATTAATGATGGCACCTGCTCTGGGATTACATGATGTGACCAAACCTTTTGAGTTGTTTGCACATGAAAGGCAACATCTGGCTCTTGGAGTGCTGACGCAACGGCTGGTATCCTGGAAACGACCAGTGGGGTACTTGTCTAAACAACTTGACAAGGTGAGTAAAGGATGGCCAGGATGTTTACGTGCTGTAGCGGCAACAGTATTGCTGATCCAAGAAGCTCGAAAATTGACCATGGGTCAAGAGATGGTGGTGCACGTGCCACATATGGTAATAGCTGTTCTAGAGCAAAAGGGGGGTCACTGGCTATCCCCCAGCAGAATGCTGAAGTATCAGGTTGTCCTATTGGAACAAGATGATGTGGAATTGAAAACCGCACCGATTGTTAATCCAGCAATATTTTTGTCAACAGAGAATCCAACAGGAAATTTAGAACATGATTGTTTGTTAACTATTGAACAAGTTTATTCCAGTAGACCAGACCTGAGAGATGAACCTCTGGAAAACCCTGATCTGCAGTTATACACAGATGGAAGCAGTTTTGTACGAGAAGGAAAAGGAATGGCTGGATATGCTGTCGTCACCACCTCTGAGGTATTGGAATCAAGGACACTACCTGTAAGTACCTCAGCACAGAAAGCAGAATTGGTGGCATTAAGGCGGGCTCTGCAAATAGCAGAAGGAAAAAGGGTAAATATTTGGACTGATTCTAAATATGCATTTGGTGTGATCCATGCTCATGGAGCCCTCTGGAAAGAAAGGGGATTGCTGTCAGCCCAAGGAACATCAATAAAGTATAAAGAAGAAATTCTGCAACTCCTGGAAGATGTGCAGAGACCGAAAGAAGTGGCAGTAATGCATTGTAAAGCTCATCAATTTGGTCAGACGGCTGTAAATATAGGTAATCGATTGGCAGACAAAGCTGCAAAAGAGGCAGCAGAACGAAGTATCCTTGCACTAGTACGAGTAAAACAAACAAAATGATTAGATTTGAAACCGAAGTACAAAAAATTGGATGAGCAATTAGCAAAACAATTAGAAGCATCACAAAATGCAGAGGGATGGTGGGTGACATCAGAAAAACAGGTGATAGTAACCCCACAAATTATGACAGAACTCGCAAAGGAAAAACTCGCAAAAAAAAAGGAATAATAGCTAAATGTCCAATCTGCCTTAAAAATAACCCCATGAACCAAAAGAGGCCACCTCTAGGAATGATAAAACAAGGACATTCTTCAGGAGATTATTGGCAAATTGATTTCTCTGAGTTACCCAGTCAGAATGGATACAGGTATTTATTAGTACTAATTGATACATTTTCTGGATGGCCGGAGGCCTTCCCTTGTCGCACCAACAAAGCTAGAGAGGTAGTTAAAGTGTTGTTGAAGGAAATAATACCGAGATTTGGAGTGCCATTGGGAATGTCTTCTGATAGGGGACCACACTTTGTGGCAGATGTAGTTCAACAGATCAGTAAAATTTTGGGTATAAAATGGGACTTATATATACCCCTTGGAGGCCACAATCGAGTAGAAAAATTGAGAGATTGAATCAAATGTTGAAAAGACAAATAAGTAAAATTTGTCAGGAAACGTCTTTGAAGCGGTTACAGGCTTTACCACTAGCTCTCTTGAGAATCAGCATCCAATCAAAATCAAGAGACGGTATAAGTCCGTATGAAGTCCTGTATGGTAAACCGTACCAGACTCCTTTAATCCCAGGGGATATGAAGGTAGCTGGGGAAACTGATTTGAAAGTGTATCGAATTTCTTTAGGAAAAGTTCTTGGAGCACTTCGGAGATATATTGTGCTGACTAGGTCACTTGCCTTGGATACGCCTGTACATCAGTATCAGCCAGGTGATCTTTCAACTTGGAACTCTGAACCACTGCAGGAAAAGTGGAGGGGACCATTCTAGGTACTGTTAACAACTTATGCTGCAATCAAGGTTGGAGGAGTGGAACTGGGGATACACTACACCCGAGTGAAGAAAGCCCCGTCATGGAAGGTCATCAATAGGGATTCAGAGACTGTAAAGTTGACTTTAAAACATGTTTCAGAAATTATCGTTGGAAAATATGGAAAAATGGGTTTTGATTGGAAACGGATGATGTTGGGAGCATTGTTTGGGATGATAATAGAGCAATTGGAAGGGAGAGTGAAGCAGAGCAGTTAATATACATTCCAAGGAGAACTCCAGAAGAAAATTTAATGGTAGGATTGATAAAAGAATTTGCAAATTTACAAAATGTAACCTAAATAACCGCATGTCTTCCAATTCCAAGAGCAGTAGGTGAATCAATTCCATGGGGAATCTTAACAACAAATTTGAGCGCAGTAAGCACAAGGGATGAGCAATTATGCAAAGAAATAAGTAGAGGCCCCCCTGTACATGATCCCGAGGAAGCTGGACATGTAGTTCGTAATTGTGAAAATCAAACTAAGCGAGAGGCAGAGGTTGCATGGGATTCAGTGTGGTCTATGGCTATTTTATCTCAATTTCAACATATGGCTAATACTTCATGGTGTTTTGCCTGGGACGGAACAGTCTTTACAGTTTTCCCATCAGTTAATGACAGGGGAACCACATCCAGGGAAAAGGAAGACGTAGTACCCTGGTGGAATTGTAAAAAGATATGTAATTGCAGTGCAGTTGATAGAGCAGTCCAAGAAGTCTCTCCCTTAGCAGCTGCATTGAAATATGGGTGTTGGTGCAGAGGACTCAAGAACGATTTAAATTTGACTAGTGTATATAAAATTAGAAGGGGATCAATATTTAGTTGTAGAAGGTGTACAGTTCAGAGCCCAGGACATTTAGTTTGGGCAATGAGTGATTTACCGATGGACGGGAAAGTAAAACAAATTACTTTAGGAATGCCGACATTATGTCCAATCTGAAAGAAAGCTCCCTTTAGGGGAGATTCTGAAAATTTAAGTTAATATGGATAAAAAGATCACAACTTGATGATGACGTTTGGAATGAACCCTCGACAGGAGTGAAACTTGGATGAGCCTTAGAATCCTTATTGACTCCCTTGGCAACTTACAGGAATAGGGATTGGTTATATAAGTTGACAGGTCAAGTGAAAAGATTAGCCAAAATAACAAGGAAAGGATTTAAACAACTAAATTTACAGTTACAAGCCACTTCAAAGATGACCCTACAAAATTGGATGGCTCTAGATATGCTCTTACTAAAAGAACATCGAGTTTGTGGATACCTGAGGGATAGGATAGATCATTGTTGCATACATATCCCAAATGTTGCCCAGGATGTTGAATATGATTTGGACTTATTGAGAAAAATAGAAAAGGATACTCAGGAAATGCAACAAGACATGCAAGAAAATTGGTTTGAGAAAATTTTCAGTGGATTGGGATGGAACTCGAGTTCTTGGGTGAAGTCCTTAATTGGTACTGTGTTATTATTATTAATAATATCTTTGGGAATATTATTCATTTATCATTGTTTGAAAAAGGAATTTACAAAAAGAGCTACCATTGATCGCAGACTTACACTTGCATTGACTACAAAACGCCAAAATTTAAATGGACTAACTAGTAATGCTCCTACCATCATACAATAAAGTGATTGAATGTTAATAAGGAAATTAATTTGTAATGGAAGTATTGAAAAGAAATTATTTCAAAACTTCCAAAGGGGGGAAATGTAACCAAGGTGGTAGGGAATTTAAATAAAACAGGGTTAGAAAATAGGTTTGTGAATTTGTAGCAAGTTGTAACTGTAAGAACATTATGCACCAGCAATGCTGCTCGAGAACCACCTTCCCATCTTGATTTAATTATCAAGGAGTTAAGTGTAACATTGTGATCATGGTATTATGTTTTGTTCTATTAACAAGTAGCTAGAAAGAAGGAACACCTTGGTCAGTTCTGCGGTCCGGTGGATAAGTAATTATTCATTCTGTAGTCCTGTCTTAAAACAAAGGACTGTGGGGTGAATGATTGCATATTGGACCGACAGCCCGTGAAGGCCTATTTAGTGTTGCCAAGCTTAAGTGAACTTTGTAGGAAAGGTAATTCCGGCAGGGGGAGATCGCGACCACCGACTCAGAGACCACCCACTCAAGAAACCCTCCGACTCAAAAGATTAAGGAAGTAAAATCTCAAGAAATTATCGTGAGCATGCGTGGTCATTTACATGGTAGGCGAGGAATACTTAACCAATCATTGTATGGACACTTGATGAATATGTATTAATCTTGCCGATAAATGTTTGATTTTTGAACTGATCGAGCGAACACGATTTAGGAGGAGCTATCCCCCGTGTTCCCGGCACCGTGAATAAAGAATGCCTGCCTTTTAACACTACATTAGTGTTACGAGGTTTATTCCCAATTTCGGTGACACTACCACTAAAGCACTAAAGTCTGTGCAAAATATTTGTTAGTGGTTTCAGCTGGCAAACATGGAAACTTGACTTTTGGAACCTATTCAATGACCTAGAAATCAACGCCTTTTCACTTGTCAACATGCAGTAAACTGTTCTTCTTTTATATATGTGTATATGTATAAGTATAGGTATAGGTATAGGTATAGGTATAGGTATAGGTATAGGTATAGGTATAGGTATAGGTATATGTATACACACAGAATCACTAGGTTGGAAAGGACCTTCAAGATCATCAAGTCCAACCTTAATCCAGCACCACCATGTCCCCTAAACCATGTCCTGAAGTGCCACATCCACACCCACACGTTTTTTGGAGATGGCAACTCCACCACCTCCCTGGGCAGCCTGTTCCAATGCCTGACCACCCTCTCAGTGAAGAAATTTTTCCTAATATCCCATCTAAACCTCCCCTGGCACAACTTGAGGCCATTTCCTCTTGTTCTATCACTAGTTACTTGGGAGAAGAGACCAACACCCTCGTCGCCACAACCCCCTTTCAGGTAGTTGTAGAGAGCGATAAGGTCTCCTCTCAACCTCCTCTTCTCCAGACTAAACAACCCCAGTTCCCTCAGCCGCTCCTCATCAGACTTGTGCTCCAGACCCCTCACCAGCTTTGTTGCCCTTCTCTGGACATGCTCCAGCACCTCAACGTCCTTCTTGTAGTGAGGGGCCCAAAACTGAACACAGGATTCAAGGTGCGGCCTCACCAGTGCCGAGTACAGGGGCACGATCACTTCCCTACTCCTGCTGGCCACACTAGTGCTGATACAGGCCAGGACGCTGTTGGCCTTCTTGGCCACCTGGGCACACTGCCGGCTCATGTTCAGCTGGCTGTCAACCAGCACCCCCAGGTCCCTTTCCGCCGGGCTGCTCTCCAGCCACTCCTCCCCAAGCCTGGAGCGTTGCATGGGGTTGTTGTGGCCGAAGTGCAGGACCCAGCACTTGGCCTTATTAAACCTCATACAGTTGGCCTCTGCCCATCGATCCAGCCTGTCCAGATTCCTCTGCAGAGCCCTCCTACCCTCCAGCAGATCAACACTCCCACCCAACTTGGTGTCATCTGCAAACTTACTGAGGGAGCACTCAATTCCCTCATCCAGATCATCTATAAAGATATTGAACAAGACCGGCCCCAGAACCGAGCCCTGGGGAACACCGCTTGTGACTGGCCGCCAGCCGGATTTAACGCCGTTCACCACAACTCTCTGGGCTCGGCTATCCAGCCAGTTCCTCACCCAGCGAAGAGTAAACCTGTCTAAGTCACGAGCCGCCAGTTTCTCCAGGAGAATGCTGTGGGAGACGCTGTCAAAGGCTTTACTAAAGTCCAGGTAGACAACGTTCACAGCCTTTCCCTCATCCACTAGGCGGGTCACCTGGTCATAGAAGGAGATCAGGTTGGTCAAGCAGGACCTGCCTTTCATGTTTCCATGGTGGCTGGGCCTGATCGCTTGGTTGTCCTGCAGATGCCCTGTGAGCACTCTCAAGACCAACCGCTCCATAATCTTCCCCGGTACAGAGGTCAGGCTGACAGGCCTGTAGTTCCCAGGATCCTCCTTCTGGCCTTTCTTGTAGATGGGCGTCACATTGGCAAGCCTCCAGTCTTCTGGGACCTCCCCTGTTAACCAGGACTGCTGATAAATGATGGAGAGTGGCTTGGCAAGCTCCTCCGCCAGCTCTCTCAGTACTCTCGGGTGGATCCCATCAGGCCCCATAGACTTGTGGGTGTCCAGGTGGTTTAGCATGTCCTGGACTGCTTCCTCCTGGATTATGAGGAGTACATTGTGCTCTCCATCCCCATCTTCTAGCTCAGGGGGCAGAATACCCTGTGGATACCTGGACTGGCTATTAAAGACTGAGGCAAAGAAGGCATTAAGTACCTCAGCCTTGTCCTCGTCCTTGGAGACAATGTTCCCCACCATATCCAGTAGGGGATGGAGATTCTCCTTGCCTCTCTTTTTGTTGTTAATATATTTGTAAAAACATTTTTTATCATCCTTTACGACTGTAGCCAGACTGAGCTCTAGCTGGGCTTTTGCCTTTCTAATTTTGTCCCTGCTTGACCTAGTGAGATCCTTGTACTCTTCGTGAGTTGCCTGCCCCTTCTTCCAGAGGTGATAAACTCTCCTCTTTTCCCTGAGTCCCAGCAAAATCTCCCTGTTCAGCCAGGCCGGTCGCCTTCCCCGCCAGCTCTTCTTACGGCACATGGAGACGGCCTGCTCCTGTGCCTTTAAGATTTCCTTCCTGAAGACTGTCCAGCCTTCCTGGACCCCTTTGTCCTTCAGGACTGTCTCCCAAGGGACTCTCTCAACCAGTGACCTGAACAGGCCAAAGTCTGCCCTCCGGAAGTCCATGGTAGCAGTTTTGCTGACCCCTCTCCTTACTTCACTCACAACTGAGAATTCTATCATGTCGTGGTCGCTAAGCCCAAGACGGCCTCTGACCACCACATCTCCCACCAGTCCTTCTCTGTTTGTAAACAGCAGGTCCAGCAAGGCACCTCCCCTGGTGGGCTCACTCACGAGCTGCGTCAGGAAGTTATCCTCCACACACTCCAGGAACCTCCCAGATTGTTTCCTCTCTGCCGTGTTATACTTCCAGCAGATGTCCGGTAGGTTGAAGTCCCCCACAAGAACAAGGGCCAGCAAATGCGAGACTTCTGCCAGTCGCTTATAGAATGTCTCATCTGTTTCTTCATCCTGGTTGGGTGGTCTGTAACAGACTCCCAGCAGGATATCTGCCTCATTGGCCTTCCCCCTCATCCTTACCCACAAGCACTCTACTTGGTCTTCACAATATTTTATTTCTATGCAATCAAAACACTCCCTAACATACAGAGCCACCCCACTGCCTCTCCTTCCCTGCCTATCCCTTCGGAAGAGCTTATAGCCATCCATTGCAGCACTCCCGTCATGAGAAGCATCCCACCATGTTTCTGTGATGGCAACTACGTCATAGCTGTCCCACTGCACAATGGCTTCCAGCTCCTCCTGTTTGGTGCCCATGCTGCGTGCATTGGGGTAGATGCACCTGAGCTGGGCTATCGATTTCAACTCTAGCACGTTGAACCTACCCCTAGGTTCAACTCTAGTGAGCCCGGTTTTATCCCCTCCCCCCTCCAAATCTAGTTTAAAGCCCTCTTGGTGAGGCCTGCCAGCTCATGAGCAAGAATCCTTTTGCCCCTTGGCGTCAGTTGCACTCTGTCAGCGGCGAGCAGGCCTGGTGCTGTGTAAACCGCCCCGTGGTCAAAAAAATCCAAAATTCTGACGACGGCACCAGCCCCTGAGCCACGTACACACATACACAAAATTTATTATTACATGTCGTTCCCGTTATGTAACTCTTAGTTTAAATTTATAGGAAGTATTTGTTGAGATTTTGTACAAAAACTCTATTTTAATCAGTATTTGATTTGTTAAAAAGCATAATTTAAGTTACAGCAATAAAATCCAGTTTATGGCTGACTGGTACAGCTTCTTTCTAAAAACTGTTGTTTTTCTTCAAAAAATTGTTTTATTCCATTTTGTTTCTCAATGTCTGGGTCTTACACTTTTATTTAGCAGAGTTTAATGACTGCTTTGTAACTGACACAACGGACAAAGGATGTACTTTGAGGCAATAGCACTTCTGTGTGGGCATATGGAAACTTAACAGCTGCTGTATTGAAGATTGTGCCTGAGCAGAAACATTTTCTCCCCTCTCTCCAAGAAAGTGTGGTGATCCTGAAGAGCGTGTTCTCTATGGACTGCAACAAAATGAGGGCAGCTTTTAAGAAAAAGCCATGTTATATTTAGCTAATGCATAAAAATTTTCTCTTCTGAGAAACATCTATGAGAGAAATTTCTCATCTCGGGATGAGAAATCCGGGTTTATACTGGTCACAAAATTGCCAGTGTACTTTTCAGGAGTACAGTGGATACTTTATCCAACACTGTCTCTTCTTCCAGATGAGACAACCTCTCTGCTGTATTAGTTGATCATTTCTTAGTTTGTGTTTCATTCTTTGGAGTTAGAGGAAAGGACACACCCATGAAGCAATGATAATTCTTTCAACAAAGCAACAAATGTAATTTGAAGGGTTTTTGTGTTTTGGGTTTTTTTTTAATTGTCTTTATCTGTTGGCTCCTACTTGAAGGGAGCACAATTGAATGATCTAGAGGCTACGCCTTGAGTCAGGATCAAATGGTCTGATGCTGACAATAGTCGTAGAACACTGAAATAGGCAATTCTTTTTGTTTCAGTACAGTGTATTTAATAGGAAGCTGTACTTCCTTTTTCATTCAGATAACTGTCACTTCTAATGCACACGTAATGTACTTTGGCAGTAACTATGGAACTGTAAATCAACTTGAAGTGTGTAAATTTGTCACAAGTTATTTGACATAAAAATAAGATTTTTCTGATGCAGACTGTTACTCTGTTCTTTGAAGAATAAGAAAACATAAATAAGCAACTGATTTTACAAGGCAGCCTTCACAGCAAGGGTATCTTGTAAAATATACAGGAAATTCTGCTGTTGCAGAAATGAATCTCCAGTTTCAAGTGATGTCACATGGTATGTCATTCTTAAATAGTGGGCTTTAATTGTTGCTTATTTTCAGACGCAAAAATTAGGACAACTGAACAGGTTTTCTGCCAAAGTTAGAATTTTTAAAAATTTTCTTCAGAAATATAAATCGAGTTGAAACTATTTTAACATGCAGCCCTGCGAAAAGCCTCTGATATGCTAACATGACAGATTAGCACAATGTAAGTTGGACCAAGTTAGAACAATAGAGCAGCATTGGATAACTGTTTGGGAGGGGATAAATCTGTGTGTTACTGGCCTGGATCACAGCCTGAATGAGGGGAACATTTATTGTTGTATTGATTTTATTGTATTGATCCAAGAGTGTGTTGACTTTAAATTTTCTTTTGATGCTATTTTTTTATGGAAGACATACAAACTTGTAAACTGAGTTTGATGGATTGCAGCAGCATACTGCAGAAGTGAGTAATCTTGCTGAAGAATCCTTCTGTGGCCTCTCCCCGTGATCCTGAGAGACAAGCAGTTCTTTCCAAATTCTTTGATTTTACCAAACTATTTAATTTGTAGCCCTACGTTGCAGAATGTGGAAGCTACGCCTGGATGCCCAAGACCTGGGATGCACTGTGCACGCATTGTACTTTATGCACCAGAAGTTATGTTCTGGTTTCATTTTTAGTGAGAGTAAATAATTGGATCAATTCTTGTTATATGCTGGATAAATGCGTCTCATCCTACAACTTTGGAAACTATCTCATCTCTTGGTTTTGATCAACCATCTTTTTCTTTTTTTATTTGATGCTGAAACAAGAGGTACTCTTATTTAACCTGATTTTTTTTTTTCTACCCTCCATTCTTTACGCTGAGACACTGCAGTAAAGCACTCGTCACAGAATTTTCTTTTAAAAAGAAACTAAAATTATCCATAAAACACCAAAGAGCTCTGGGGCTTGTTAAGTGTGGAACAAGATGGCGAATCAAGCTTTTACTGTTTTCTTTTTCGCAGGAAGACTCCACAGCACAAGCTAGAATACAGGCACAGTGTACCTCCAGGTAAGCCAAGTTCTTCAGTATAGCTCAAAGTGGGGGGAGGAACCGCCAAACCCAGTAATAGATACCAAAATTTTGGAATAAAATGCTTTCATGTACTGTACGTGAATAACGCTGCATTTGCAGCTTACTCTGTGTTGCCCTGCACCCTCACTCTTCTCAGGCATGAGGTTTTGCCCTTGTCTGTTGTAAGGAAGGTTGCTTGGCCGCTGCAAACCTGCACTCACTTTTTCAAATGTTTTCCAGCTGCAGGGAGATGGGCTGGGTCAGACACAATTGACACAGTTTGGATGCCTTGTGTCTTGTGAATTGACAGAAATGCTGTGTGGCAAGTGGCTATTTTCATGAGTTTCATAACTTTTGTTGAAAATGAAACATGGAATAGTGTGATATTACCTGACATCTGTATTCTACTTCCTCCATTCAGAGCTGGAGTATTACAATGAAAACAGGGAATATATTTAGGTATTACTGAAGTATTTATCCACATTTCAAATAGCTGCTGCAGTAAATTATTTCTATAGGTTTTCTTCCATCCCCATCGAAAAAAGTGTACACAGAGCTGTACAGATGTACAGAAATCTTAAGATTTCATGCTTACTTTTTATTCTTATTTTTCTTTTGATAGGAAATCCTTAGGTAACACACAGCTTTAAAGTCTTGTGATGCTTTAAAATAAACATTGCAAGCATGTCTGTCGTCTTTATTTTAAATTTTTTTTTGACCAGTCATTTTCTTACTGAGAGAACAAATTTTTGCATGTATGTTCTCTTGAGGCATAGAGGGAATAGAATTAAAACTGAATCTGAGTTTCTATTCTAACATTTTCTAGTCTTTTATCTTCCAGTAAACAGATTTGTTGAAAAACACAGGGGCGTGCACTGTTTATCTTTTGTCTGCTCTTAAAGAATTCAAAGAGATACTTTGCATTTTTTGTGCCTTCTCTGATGCAAGTCCAATGACTTGGAGATTTTTTTCCACTTGAAATCCCAATGCAATAAATAATACTTCAGAGGAGAACAGTTATGGAAATGTAATGATAAATGTATTTTACTTTAAAGAATCAGGATTATGACATTATTAAGGAGAAACTGCATGTATGGAAACAATGGTGTAAAATATTTAAATGCTTTGAAATACCCCAATTTTCTGCTTTAAAAAAAATCCCCCAAAACAACCAGTATTGATGATATTTGTCTACAGACGGCATGGTTCACAACTGTAAGAACAGTTCATCTGGGTAATCTCTCAGGAATCATTCAGTACAAAAAAGAGGGGGGGTGGGGGTTGGGCAACGGGGTAGTTTTTATACTTGTAAATACAGCGCAACCATTGCAGCATTTATTTTAATAGGTCAGTCTTCTATTGTAGCAACATCTATGAATAACCCTTATGCTAGGTTACTGTACTCTGTGCTGACTAGTAACTTTCCTTTCTTTAGTAACTGAAAGAGGAACCCGACAACAAACTTCAAAAAATGGTGAGTATATTCTGTTACGAATGGGCACATCAGCATAGGAGGCAACCGATCTCCTTTGGGTTTTGGGGGGTATTTGATAGTGCTGGAGAGGCTTGATAATACTTACCCGAGGAGAAAGCAGTTGTCATTTTGGTAAAACCCTGCTTGCTTTTTTACAAGGAACAGTGCTGAAATTGAATTTGTGCCACGCTTCCTGGATGAGTCTACCTGTACTGCCCTGGAAGCAGACAAGAAAACAAACGTTTTAAGGAGACACGCATGTGGCTCAATTGATTCTTCCTTCCTTACACAGGGGTCATAATAGGATGAAAGGAATCCAGTATTTCATCCACAACTAGTTAAGGTTGCCCTGTAAAGATTGATTGCTCTTGAAACATAGAGAGATTCCTTCTGCATTGCATTGACCTTGAAATAACTTTCAAGTGATATCTGTGCATGTGTTCATGAGCTTTTTTTATACTTACTATGAGGTATCGCTGTTTCAGGTAAGTTGCTGGCTTGGTAGGACACTGAAGTGTAGAAGAAGGTTACTGCCTTTGAGTTGGGGGCAGCTTTCACTGTAAACTACGTATATGTCCTTCTCACTTCAGTTTCTAGTCATCAGTGAGGGTTATGTAGTAGCACAGGCAAGCTGTAGTCTCTCTTGATAATGTAAATTGTAATATTGTGTATACCTCCTCCATTTACCAGTGGCGCACCTAGCTGGCTTTGCTGCCGCCGACAATGTTCACTCCAGGTTTAGATATCCTTTAAGTCTGTTTCCAGGTTTCTTTTGTGTCTCAGCTTCTGCATGTGAAGCTTCCTGTTCTTTCTGAAAGAATTTAAAAGGGAGCTTTAAGGAGCAGTCTGAAAGTCTAACGATACACAGTCTTCATTTTCACTGGCCTGAACACAGCACGAGGATGTGGAGCTGCTGCATCTCAAGTGAAAGTGGAAACTGGCTTGTCTTCCTTGACGGTCAAGGTGTGGCTGGGCATTTCCTAAAACATTTTCCTCAAAACAGAGAGATCTGCTTTCTAGAGAAAAATAAATAAAAGTGCAAATAGGTGTAGTGTTTTGGCCTCCGTTTCTGTTATGGGTGGATGCAAGAGGTTGCTTTTATATTTTCCACTGAGAAATTTCTTTCCCATCCCATTTGCTTCTCAGGTACGTGTGCACTTTTGCAATCACTGAATGCTTGATATTGTTGTATCAGTGCAATAGCATATTCTGAAGCCCCATCTTGATCGCTGCTCCCTTGTAGAAATGTGTGTTACGGCATGCTGAGAATTGTTAGCAGCACTGTAAGAGCAGTGAGCGATTAAGATTTTATAATGAAGGAAGGTGGACTGTGTGCATTATCTAAAGTCTAAATCTAATCTTGAAGGCTTTAAACAGTAGCTGTGCCTTTCATAAGAACACCTTCCTTGCCCAAATCCTGTGTGTACAGCTCATGGCAGGTGGTCAGCCAAGTGTGACTATGGAAGGAAAAGTGCTTCTGTTGTAAACGTGTAAAACTTTAACTCGGAAGTGAAATTCAGTCTGTGAAATTCAGCTCCTTTTATTAAGTAAGAACCAGGGAAGATTTGATATTCTGTGTGCAGGACAAAGAAGGGAGTTAATCAATTAAAGTGCTGTTCATATTTGCTGATTTTTTTTTTTCCCCCCCGATGTCTTCTTGATGGGCTTGCTTAGCTCTCTTGAGGGCAAAGCTTGTAAAAGGTTGGGCTCAGCAAGTTCACATCTGAGGCAGTTGTACCGAGCCGTGCAAAGTCAGACATGCAGTCAGGGCTCCATCAACCTGTATTTTGTGCTGTTTGGCACAACTGCATTGTTAAGCACAGCAGGATTAATTTCTATGCAAGTGTATTTAAACTCCACCAGCCAAGAAAAAGGTATCATCCACATGACATTTGACATGTTTAATTTTTAACATTTTTTTCGTCTAATTTCTACCAGAGAGATTGTAAATTTCCTGTAAAGAATGTGGTCTATCTTCTGAGAAACAATCCAAGGCTCATTACTGGGGGAATGGTTGTAAGGGAGGAAGCAGGGAAAAAAAAGTGAGAGTTATGCTGTCATTAAATTGTCACTACTGAATGACCTCACTACATTTTTGCTCCTTAGATGAATGACCTGCTGTGGCTGTGGACTGTGCGGGATTCTCCTACACACTTCTTTGTAGGTTTTCTAGCAAGCTAATCAAGCTCACTTCCAAATTGAACTCTTTGAAAGAGGTGGTCAGCAAGCTTTTTCTCCCCACATGAAGCAGATGCCTTCAGAGAAAGTTTCAAGGATTTCTTGATAAATATAGTACTAGGGAACAGGCAGAACTGTGCTTAATGAGCAGCGTTAGGGGCTGTGGGACTGAATTAAACTGTAGCTGAAAGAGGTGGAATAGGAAGACGTGGAAGGAGGTGCATCGTTCACTGCTGAAATCTAAAAGCGTTGATTGAGGGAAAACATAGTATGCGCCTCCTGCATTTGTAGGAAAAAAAAAATAGTTTGATGGAAGTAATCAGTATTTTGCCAGAATTCCTACTTCTGTTGCAAAATACCTCCCAGAGTGCTGTGAAGGTGAAGAAGAGCTTTTATTTGCTGAGCGGGTTTGGGCTTTATTATTCTTGTAAGCTGACAAGAGGGATTTTGTTCTTACTGTATTTAGCATCTTTGTTTTGACCTCTCCCGTCCAAGACATAATTCATTCTGCAGGACCATAGTCTGGGATTCTTATAAGAAATTCTGATGGTAAACATGGACACGATTAAGTTCCTCTGAAGGCTGATAAACAATAAACTAGCAAGCATAATAGTGGATTACAACTCAAATTGGCAGTTGGCATTTTCTGGATTTTCTGCTGGGTGGTGCACAGTGGGTCCTTCCAAGAATACCAATTGCCAGCCGTAGGATTTTTCTCAGTTATATTATTGGCCGCGTCACACATGGCTGGCGTTCTAGGAGGTCATTCAGTGCCTCTGTAGCACAACTCACCTATAAAATTGTGTATCTTTGAGAAATTTGACTAATGCCGTAACATGCTTTTGAAAACCTTGGGTGAGAGTTGCTATAGAGTATAAACTGTTCATCAGACTATAAGATAATTCTGGAATAGTAATGTTCCCACTAGTAGAAAAACATAATTAATAGAGGATGTGATCTGACTAGATAAGATACCGATGTTCTCATTTGTTCGCCACATGCGTAGCTTGAGTGCCTGGGGCTCTGACCCGAGACTGCAAGAGGTAGCTAAGAAATGCTTACGGTTAAGATAAATGTTGATGGTTTGAGCTGGGGTCTGTAGCTGAGGAAAAAAGCCCCCACGTTTATAGTTTCACATGAAAGATGATGATAAGTATTGCTCAACAGATAAATTATCTGTACAAGACCATTGACAGGCTATCTCTAGATGAGCTAAGAACGCAAAAATTGGAGGCTGGGAAGAAGAGGAATGAACATGGTTTTACTCAGAGGTATGACTTAAGGGCAGAGTAACATGACTGGGATATTAACAGACTGTGGCTAGTTAGGAATTGCGGACACGTGAGAAAAACGGGGAGACAATGTAGGCTTGTAGAGCAAGGGTTACGCACATCTGCCAAAATGAGGAAGCAGTGGAAATAAACTTGATGAAGGTTCACAGCTGCTGATAAATAAAAGAAGGCAGTGCTGCCCTGGCAGCAGCTTTGTACAGACACTGACAAGTCAGATGGATAAGGCTTCTTCAAATACCAGAATTATCCTGCCTCTGGGACACTTAAACATGTGCCAACATATTCGAGCAATTAAAAGAATACTGCAAAACAAGCTGTGTAAAAATGTTTAGGAACGTGCTGCAAACAGCATCTGTCTCTTGTAAATAGAGGTTTCTGAGTCTTTGATTTCTGCTGATACAAAGTATTGTGAAGTTACTACGAAGGCAGAAGGCAATTTCATCACAAAATGTAAGTTGTGAACAGGATGGATGGACAGCAGATTAGAAGGCAGCGTGATAGAATAGACCGAACTGGGAAACAGGTAGGCTGCACCCAGCTCGGGAAGGTGGCATTCAGCATTTGTTGTTTCCTTAACCCCTGTTTGGAAAAGAAGCACAGACTATTCCGCGTGGATCCCAGTTGAGAATGTGGGAGGTGAGTGAGGTAGCAGGTTCCCTTCTCTCTCCTGAAGCTCATGAAAGAAGTGAATGGAAGTTAAAAGCAGAGTCAGATTCCAGAGGGTATGAATATAAAATAGCCCTAAGTAAGTATGGATGAAGGCAGAAAGTCTAGGGTCAAAATAGCTGCCTAGCAATAGCTAGAGGCTGAGTGGCAAGAGAGATGTATTGTTTAGACACAGAAGTAGCAGGAAGATGACTAGGGAAATTGTGTGCGCCACTCCTTAAGGAAAGGAGAGTTATCAGAAGACATTATCTGATATTGTCATCTTCTGATATCAGAAGACATTATCAGAAGAGGCCTGATACTTTTTTCCAAGTGCTGGAAGAAAAGCCTGTAAGGAAAACTTTCTAAGTGATCAGACTGGTAAGTGCTGTGGTAGGTGTCAGAGAGAGATGGTACAGCTGTTCATGAGTCTTGAAAATCAAAATAGTAAGCATTGGGTAGAGTGCGTTAGTTGATTCTCTCTCTCCTCTTGAGGAGGGAGACTAACTAGATGGTCTCTGGAAGGTCTCTTTCTTTCTGTGTTGATGATTCATGAATATATGACATTTTTGTCCCTACAGGAAAAAGGGCTGTGGAGAAAGAAGGTGATGATGATGAACCAAATGAATATGACCTTAATGACAGCTTTATAGATGATGAGGAAGAGGAGTGTGAACCTACTGATGAAGACTCTGACTGGGAACCAAGTTCAGAAGACAAGGATAATGAAGATGTTGAAACGCTTTTGCAGGAAGCACATAGATTTGTTAAGACCAAGAAGTAGCTGCGCAGAACAACATTACAAATGTCTGATCTGACTTAAAACATGGATGTGCAAGGAGAGGAATTGTGAGGAATGAGTGATTCGTGTAAAGAAAATCTAGTGAATATATGCTTGAAGCAAATGTCATTTATATTGAAATAAAGGAATGTATGTAGGGCATGACCATAAACAAGGGAGTGGTGTTAAATAGAAGAAACCATAATCTTTATGTAACTTCCTGATGTATATAGCTTATGTAGCTTCTTGATATGTGTAGCTTATGTAACTTCCTGATATGTGTATGTTAGCTCCTGATATACTAGTGCAAACCCGTGTTGTAGATAACCGCAGAAATGTCAAGAAGGTGTATACCCAAATAAGGTAGCATTATATAAGTAGAATAACAGAGCGCATGCGCAAGCACAAAGGTCATGTAGAGTGCACTACTGACGAAGAGGAGCATCTTCCTCCCAACGACCACCGGACGACCACCTAGAAAAGGATGAAGCATGCGCAGACCGGGGAAGTGGTGACACACTTAGAGGAGGAGTCATCTTCCGAGAAAAAGGCGGAGAAAGGCGAGAAAGGAAGCCTAGAAAAGTATAAAGGAGGGGATTGTAAGAAGTGAAGGTGTGCGTCTTGGTGGAGCGGAGACTCCCGGCCCACCCAGCGCTGTTTGCTTGCCTCTATTCGTTTAATAAATTGTAAACTTAAATTGGAATCCTGTTTGGGACTAAATCATGTATCACAGAGAGATGTTTCCGTCTGGGGGAGACTCACCCCACAACCATCATCAGCCTCAGGGCTTGTGTTCCTTGATGGAGGAGTAACTGCTTGGGATAACTTTGCTTGTGTGGTGCTTCTCATTCTGCTCCCAGGTTTTCTCATTCATGCTTTCTCTTTGGTTAATTTGTTTTTACAGTATTTTGTGAAGGTTCTCCATTCATAGCTCTGAGTACCTCTTTTTTAGTTTAGTTTAGTATTGTTTTGTAAATGGCAGGTAAGTGACATAATCCTTTCTTTGAAAACCCATAATAGCTCTGGACTTTACCTTGGGAGCAGAGAAAATGGGGACCCTTTAGAGGAGAGAAGAGAATTTAATATGAGAAACACTTCAGCAGTATGCATCTTGTGAGAATGAAAGTACTTGCTTTAGCTTTTTTTTGGTTGCTTCTGCATTGTTTAGCAGTAACTACTTTAAAGGGTGATTACTTCAGCAAAAGAAGAAGAGAGCACTTCCGATTTCTGTGTCTGACTAAAAGAACTAGCCGGAACATACAGAAAACTGAGGTGCAGAGCCATTTTTTTGTCATTATTGTGTACCACGCCTGACTTGTAGAGTTTTCCTGTGCACAGTGTGGTGGTTTGTGCATAGCGTTGTCCAGTCTTCTTTTTGAACTGAGCAAGTTCCTCTTTCACAGCTTTTTTAGTAATTTTTCACTTGACATGCAACTTCTTGCTCTTCACGTGTCAGCTAAGGCTTCCAAAAAGACAGGAAGATGGCTCAGCGAGGAGGTGGGGCGTTCCTGCATTCATTTCTGGCATCTGGTGTGTGATGCTGGGTCCACACCCCTGTCAGTTGCCAGATGCGAGGCAAAAGGTTTATCCTCATAAAAATTACTTGTCTAACTTCAGAAACCATCCACATAGACTTCAAATTTCTTTTCATAATCTGTTTGTGCACTAGTAGAGAAACTGAGTTTTTTTCAGGGCTGTGGCTGTGCAAGAGATTTTAGGAGATTGTGATCTGTCCCTCAAGTCTCAGTTGGGGCAATGAAGAGTTTGAGAAAGTCATGGATGTTTTTTACATTCTCCAAAGTAGTTTGTTCTTATGCAGCTTCTAGCCAGAGGTTCAATATTTGCAGTCAGCCTTTGTACAGTGCCTATAACCTTTTTTTTTTCTTGCATGATCTTTGTGCACAGGAGTTCACAGAATCACAGAATCACTAAGCTTGGAAAAGACCTTTAAGATCATCAAGTCCAACCATCAACCCACCACCACCACACCACCATGCCCACTAAACCATATCCTGAAGTGCCACGCCTACACGTTGTCTCTTACATTGAAATGGTCATCTCTGTAGGTAAATGCTGCACGTCTTTGTATAGATGCTGGACAGACTAGAAGCTGGAATGCCAATGTAGGAGGGCAGCTTGATGCTAGGATCATGCTGTAGCTCTCACAACCAGGGAGACTGGGGGGAAAAGAGACAAACGGAGGGAGCAAGGAAGGGCTCAGAGGATTAATGCAACATCTTGTGCTGCATTAATCCATTCAGCAAGAGACCGTCCCCACTGCTCCCAGGGTGTTAATGTGCCACTCCTCTAGTGTCAGAAGAGGTGACATGCGAGAGACACAGCTTGTCATTCCTTGATCCTGACTTTATAACTCCCTTGAACCACTTACCTTGAAAACCAGGGATAGAGCCTTTCTCTTAAGAACGTATGTTAGAGGTACAAGTGCACAGGGGCAGCAATGTGAACAGTGGGCAGTGAGAATAGGCAATGTCTCCCTCCAGGGAGAGGGAGCTTGCTAGTCCCATCTTCTGATGGTGGGATGTCGCGGGCTTTAGCATCTTGCAGAACGATATTCTTGAGAGGATGAGAAACAGGGAACTGCTCGTCTGTCTTCCTAAGAGCCAGCAACTGGAGGTACACTTGGGCTCCAAGTGTGTGGCAAAATCTGTTTTCCTACTAATTAGCTGGCATGTAGTAAAATGAATTGGTCCTATCTTCATTTGCCCGTGGCAAATCAAAGTGGGCTGGTCCCCACGTGGAGCTGCTCCAGGCAATGTTGTGGTAGCCTGGTGACTTCATCACCGAGGCTTTTCCTTATTTAGATTTTTGGTTCTGACTTCCCACCTTGTTTCCTGACGTTTAAGACCCATCCCAAGTCTGTGTTGCCATACCTGTGGTTTGTAGAACACCCACTGTTCTTGCAAGTGGTTGAAGAAATTGTTGAAGCAATGTCAAGCTTCCTCATCCAGAGCTGTTCTGGTTGGAGTAAAAGAGAAAAATGAAGATTCCTGTCCTGGAATTTTCCTGGGGGAAATTTTCAAGACACCCTACGCCCCCCCGCCATGTTAAGGTTATAAATAGTTTTCACAGTGGAAGTTCATTTACAAATAATCCAGTGTTGCTGAAACGAAAGCCGTTTGTGTTACTCCTCCATTGTGATGTCTTTCAACAATGCTGAGTCACTGCAGTGTTAAGTATTTTGGTTTGTGGCACATTTGCTGCCTTCTCACGCTTTCCCCTCCTGACCCCAGGCTGTGCTTTCTTCCTTGTTACCACCTGCGTGAGGGTCCCTGCAGCAATGTCAGAGGGAAACGGTGTGTGGGTTTATGTCTTGCAAGCCCTCTGACCAGCCTGGCCTGCGGTGGTGGGTGTGAGTCAAAACTATAATTTTCGTAAAGCAATAGAGGTGATTTGGGAAAAAACCTCCCGTTTTTCATGAAACTGGATATGAAATTTTCCAAGCTGTTTCCGGAAAAGAAACCATGCGAGTTGGAGCTACTGTGTATTTCTGATTGGTGAGCATCTAATGATTTTGTCTCAAATTTAAAACTTTCCCACAAAAAGCTTAAGCTTTGCAGAAACTAAAATGTGTCTCGGGAAGATCTTACCAGATGGTAATCTGCTGCTGTGTGGTGTTGTCACAAATGAGTGGTTTAGGCCGCTTAAAGAATCACCGCCACAGACCTTAGAAAGCAAATTATTTTAATGTAAATTTGTGAAAAGTGTGACTTAAGAGAATTTGATGGCAAGGTCCCCTCTACTACTTATTCAACATGGAAAAAGCATACAACGAGAAATCAAATTAGAACTGAGTTGGAATGATATACACATGGATAGGAGGAAATGGTTTTTACAGACTCGGGGAAGTCGAATCGGGTTAGTATGACTTATATGTGGATTAAGGAAAGAAAATGAGGGAGACCCTGCTGTTGAATCATGAGGTTCAGAGTGGACTGGAATCCACTTGGTCAATGGTTTATGTCTAGAGATTGTGTATAGGGAAAGATGAGGGATGCCCTGCCATTGAATCACGAGGTTCAGAGCAGACCCCCTTGCTTTCTAAAGTCCTTCTCAGAGAAAAGTCTAGGTGTGGCTGAATCCACTCCTACTCCCAGATTTGGTCAATGGTTTATGACTAAAGGAATCAAGTGCTGGAGATTTTGGTGTGGTGATGTAGCCTATGATTTTGTGCTTTGTGTAACTTTAGGATGTCAACAATCTAATATAAAATAGCAGCAATGAAATTTCACTAACACTATTAAGGTAAATCACAGTATTAAATCATATAATTTCCTCATAAAGCTTAACAACACAACAACGTAAAACTTAATAAGATTCTCTAATTACGCATGCACGTACATAGACGTGGATGCGGAGATAGAAAAGATATGTATATGTGGGAGGAGAGAGAGAGAGAGATATACACCAAGGTATCTATGAAAAGTTTCCCCTAGAATTCCGTGAAATACTCAACGTCAAATGCTTTTGCATTTTCTCAACAGGCGAAGAGTTGAGCTTCAAACAGGGGTTTCAGACCAGGTTCGTGCCAGTGCTCCAAACTGATCACGAACTTGAGAGCTCATGAGCTCCGAGAGGCGTCCCCCTCAGAGGGGAGTCAAGTTGCAGCCTGCTGTGGTCTGGGAGAGCTCAAAGGGTCTCACCTGGAACCGCTGTTTAGAGGGTCGGGAGATGATTGACTTTTGGCATCAGTGAACTTCCATGCTGGCCACAACCCAGACAGTTAATTTCTCAAGTCTCTGGTTGTTGGGATCACCCTGCATGGCTCGACCTTAAGGAGAAGGAGCTGTGGCGTTGATCTGCATGGCTCGACCTTAAGGAGAAGGAGCTGTGGCACTGAGAAGCTGGTAAACAGCTGGATATCTGCACGGCTCGGCCTTGAGGAGAAGGAGCTCTGATAAACAACTAAGAAGAAGCGAGGAAAACAGGAACACCTGCAAGCAACAATCCTGACTGTGTGAGGGGCGCGTGGACAGCGCGTGATATTTTGTATATAGCCAATTGCAATAGTGTGTGTAACAAGTTGTAACCAATCATGAGTGTGTGCGCAGTGACTAAGCGAAAATTATGATATATATTGGAGTCAGACAAGACAATAAATGGCTTCGGAATATAACTCTCATAGAGTTGTGAAGTCCATCCTTCTCCCGCAACTGGTGACCCCGACGTGATACGATCTCTGGGATCTCATCGTTGAACACCGGTCAAGCGCAGAGGACGCTGCGGGAGAAGCCCGGTTGGAAGAATTGCAGTCAGCGGGACTGACACAAGGAAAAAGAGAAAGGAATACATTGCAATGGAGAAGCACCCAGCGAGGTGAGGTGAGCAACCGGGGCGGCATGGGGCAGAACACATCACATGAAGAAGGGGCGATAGTCAGACTCCTGCTGCACATGCTCTCTAAGAGAGGACTGAAATATGATGAATATACACTTAGAAGGCTTCTAATTTGGAGCCAAAAGAAAGGGTACCCCCCCGATCCGTCTGTGGCGTTTAAGGCAGAGACGTGGGAGGAGATAGGAAAAATGTTATGGGAGCGTATTGAGAAAACCGCCACAGAGTTAGTGACGGCGTGGAAGTTGGTATTAACCACATTAAAAGGCAGAGAGAAAAGCTGCAGCTGGTACGGAGGAGGCTGTTAAACCGCCTTCAACCAATCCCTTCTTAACCGAGTCAGAGGGTCCAGGACCTTCAGCGACTCCCACTGCACCTCCCGAGGGTGAATTGGCTGCATCAGATAAGTCAGAGAAACAGGTCTACAATGATATATGTGAGAGCAAGACGGGACAAAGTTGCCCAGAACAACGTACTCAATGCTCCCCTGTGTGCCCATGTGAAAGATTGATGGGGCGGGCTTCACCACCCCTGAAACCACCCAGTCTTAACAGATCAAAAGCCGTAGTTTTGAAGCCCTCAGCCGAGCCCCTGCCACCTTTACGGCCCCCGTTGCCTGATAGCAGTTATGAAGGAGAAGAGCCTGTTGTAGAGACTATAGGGAGGCAAGAGCCTAGAATGAAAGGCGACCCTAGGGAGCGGTGGAAAGACGTTTTTTTAGGAGCGATGAAAGACGAGGAAACAGAGTTACCGATGGCATTTCCTGTTAGTGTACAGCCTCACGGGCCCAGTCGCTGGGACCCATTTCATTGGGACTTGATTAAGGAAGTGCGGAAGGCAGTGCAAAATTATGGCTTGCAATCACCTTTCACGCAAGCTTTATTAGATAACATATTCATGGGAATGATTCTTACACCATGGGATTGTCGGCAGATGATAGATATGTTACTGACACCAACCCAAAGGTTACTGTGGGCAGACAGATGGTATAAACTCTGTATGCAAGAAGCCCTGAAAAACCTGGAGCGTCAAGACGGCGATCCACTCCAGAACATTACTACGGAACAAATGACAGGCCAGGGACCATTTGTGGATGTTAGATTGCAAGCTCGGCTGCCTTTAGAGGCCTTGCAATTAGTTGGGCGACTAGCGTTGAATGCGTTGCGAACAGTCCCTGAGGAGGGAAAGAGGCAACCATCTTACACTCAAATTAGACAAGGGAGAGATGAACCATATATGTCTTTTGTTGATCGTCTGAGAGATGCTTTGAATAAAGTGTATACCAATGAAGACACAAAACTAGCAGTGTTGTTGAATTTAGCGGTAGAAAATGCCAATGTAGATTGTAAAAGAATTTTGTTAACTTTGCCAAAAGAAGCAACATTAGTACAAATGGTAGAAGCCTGCAACAGAGTAGGCTCTGCCACACATCAGGCAGAAACACTCGCAAGTGCCTTTGCAGCAGCAATTAAGCCATTTATAAATGAGAAAGGGGAGAAAAAATGTTTTAATTGTGGAAAAAGAGGCCATTTTAGGGCTCAGTGCAAGGCCACAAGGAAAGGACCTAGGCAGATTGAGACAGGTCATAAATCCTTCCAACAAGGACCCTTTCAGCAAGGAATAGGCCCAGCAGCAGCACCATGTAGTCGATGTCAAAAATTTGGTCATCAAGCCTCAGAATGCTGTTCAAAGTATCATCGGGATGGTATGAAATGGGGAAACGGGCGACCGAGCGCGAAGGCACCCCGCGCGATGACACAAATGGGGAAGCACCACCAGGCTGCTTGGCAAGCCTCAGCGCCCAAACCAGAGGGAGCGCCGGAATGGACGTGGAAACAACAGTAGAAGTTACCTTATGGGACATGTCGGTTTATGATGTCCCGACTAACGCAAATGGACCATTAGGATACGGATTGAGTGCTTTGTTATTAGGACGATCTTCAGCAACAAAGTAGGGACTTTTTGTTCTCCCTGGAGTCATTGACGAAAAAGGCCATATTGTGCCAACCACTAGTCCTTGGAACACACCTCTTTTTGTGATTCCAAAGAAAAGTGGAAAATGGAGACTATTACATGACTTGGGAGAAGTCAATAAGGTATAGTGGACATGAGAGCCTTGCAACCAGGGCTACCATCTCCCTGTATGATACTGAAGTATTGGAAGCTTTTGATTATAGATCTCAAAGATTGCTTTTTTACAATCCCTCTGCATGAAGATGATGCCAAACATTTTGCATTCTCAGTCCCAAGGACGAACAAGGCGCAACCCATGCAAAGATATCATTGGACAGTATTGCCACAAGGCATGAAAAATTCACCCACGATGTGTCAAATTTATGTCAATTGGGCTTTACAGCCAATCAGAAAAAGGTGGCCTCAATATCTCATCTATCATTATATGGATGACATATTGTTGGCTGGTGTTCAATTAAATCCAGAAGAAATGATCGGGGAGCTCGTTGAGCTTTTGAGGCAAAGTGGGCTGCAAGTGGCACCGGAAAAGATACAAACTGAAGCACCTTGGAGGTACTTGGGGTGGATGATCACTGAAACGTCGGTGACCCCCCAAAAGGTTGAATTAAGAATTCAGATTAAAACATTAAATGATGTACAAAAATTGGTAGGAGACGTTAACTGGATTCGGCCTATTTGTGGGATCACAAACCAAGATATGGAGCCTTTGGTTCAGCTCTTGCGAGGGGATAGCAGGTTAAACTCTCCTCGGCAATTGACCAAGGAAGCCTGGGAAGCAGTAGCAAACATTTCTGAAAAGGTAACTCAAGCATTTAGTTCTAGGATAGACCCCTCGATAGGGATCACTTTGGCAGTAATCAATCATGAGCGACATCCCTATGCGCTTATAATACAGTAGATAACAAAGCTAGAATCAAAAGCGGACCCATTGAGAATTTTATAGAGTGTGTCTTTTTACCTCAGCAGCACAGAAAAACCATCACCACGAAAGTAGAGTGTTTTGCAAATTTGATTATGAAAGGGCGCAACAGAATTATTGATATATCGGCAAAGGACCTGAAAACGATTTTAATAGCATTACAACAAGAATATTTGACTTGGGCTTTGCAGCACTCGGTTCCCTTCCAAACTGCATTAGCAGAATTTGAGGGTGACATTTAGATTCATTATCCATCACACAAAATGTTTACCTTTAAAAAAACCAAAAAAACTCCCCAAAAAACCCCCAAAAAACAACCCAAACATGAAGTAGAAGAAAAATCAAAGTGCAGTCAATATCCAGCTCAAGGTGCTACAGTATTTATGGATGGTGGTGGGAAAACAGGCAGGGCAGCAATAGTATGGCGAGAGCATGGAGAATGGAAAGAACGGGTACTTGTCGTGCCAAGATCAGTTCAAAAGGTAGAACTACAGGCAGTAATTGAAGCCTTTAAATTATGGTCTGAAGAACCTGTGAATATAATTACTGATTCTTTATATGTAGTTGGAGTGCTCCAAAGATTGGAAGGTTCCATCCTCAGACAAGTACAGCAGGAACAGCTATATCAACAATTTAGAACACTTTGGTTTTTATTGCAGAAAAGACGACATCCTTATTACGTTATGCATATATGCAGCCATACCAACCTTCCAGGGGAATTGGTGGAAGGAAATGCAAGAGCTGATCGGCTGACTGCCGCAGCATGGGCTGGACCTGTCCCAGATCGTTTAGGTCAAGCACAAGCCTCTCATGCCTTTTTCCATCAATCTGCCAAAGTTTTAGCGAGACAATTTAATCTAAGTGCAGGTGACGCTAGAGCTATTATACAGACTTGTGCTGATTGTCAACAAATAGGCCCAGGAATCGCAATTACGGTTAGTCCCCGACGATTGCATTCGCTACAACTATGGCAGATGGATGTGACACATGTTGCTGACTTTGGAAGATTTAAATATGTCCATGTTTCAATTGATTGCTATTCTGCAGTAGTTTGGGCCACTGCACAAACAGGAGAAACTAGTAGGCATGTACAAAAGCATTTGCGAGCTGCATTCGCAGCCCATGGTATACCCCTACAAATTAAAACCGATAATGGTCCTTGTTATGTAGCCCAGTCAACCCAAAGATTTTTTGCTCAATGGGGAGTGACGCATGTTACTGGAATACCGCATTCCCCAACTGGACAAGCTATTGTTGAACGAATGAATCATTTCCTGAAGTGTTTATTGCAAAAACAAAAAGGGGGAGAGGCTACCATACCACCCCAAGAACATTTGAATAAAGCCTTATATGTGTTAAATTATTTCCATCTAGCAGAAGGAGAAACATGTAAAAGGAATGACAGGAAGTCTGTTTGAGTTAACACAAAATGTGCAAGTAAAAGTTAAAAATTTGGAAAAGAATATGTGGGAAGGACCTTTTCAACTGCTAACCTGGGGACGAGGTTATGCTTGTGTCATTTCAGATTCTGGAACTCGTTGGGTGCCCGCAAAATGGGTAAAACCATGGGTGGAACAGTCACCATCGTCATCGTCAGACACATCTTGATACTGTTAGGTGTCATCGCAACCTGGATGCCACCTCAGCCAAAAGAAAATGTGTGGGTAACATTAGCAAATCAAACAGGACAAGACACCTTCTGTCTGTCTCTTTCCTCCCCGGGCAATCCCTTTTCAATCTGCCAGAAGGGTCATGATGGCTGTGTGGAGATCAATGGGCTGGGAAACAGCTGCCCGGGAACTGGTCAGGGGACTGTGCTATGGGCGTCCTAGTTCCTAATTTGAGAATTATCATTAGACAAACATGGAAGGCTTTTAAGGCAAAGTGCTCTATAACTACAAATCCTTTGGTAAGATATACTATTGGTCTTCATAGCTTTAAGGCAAAGTGCTCTATAACTACAAATCCTTTGGTAAGATATAATATTGGTTTTCATAGCTTTATAGCTTCTATCGCTAGGAGTAGTACAACTAGAATTGTTTGCCTTGTCATATTCTGCTATTAATTTAAGCATAGTTGATATGTGACTGCTGGATTATAGTAAGATGCCATGTGAACAAAGCCTACGAACCAATAGACAGGGTGGCTGTGGTGCGTGCAGCACGTCTGGCCAGCGGGCACACGCGCCATAGGCTCCCTGTGTTGAGAGGTGGCAACTGAGGTGTGTTCCAACACTCACTGGCCACGTGTGTCGAAACTCGTTCCTTGGTAAATGTATAAATACCGGGATTTCCCGAAGAGCAGGGGGATCGGTGTACGGCAAGGCCACCGTTGCCTCCGTGAGGATGCCCACGTAAAGCTGGCACCTACCGGCTGCAGGGCTGAGTTCGTGGCACAGGATGATACAAGAATGTACAGATAGTCCATCTTCCTCACAGTCCTTAGGTTACAAATGATCCATCAGGTTTTGTTTTTAGATAAACAAAAAGGGGGAGATGTTGGGATCACCCTGCATGGCTCGACCTTAAGGAGAAGGAGCTGTGGCGTTGATCTGCATGGCTCGACCTTAAGGAGAAGGAGCTGTGGCACTGAGAAGCTGGTAAACAGCTGGATATCTGCACGGCTCGGCCTTGAGGAGAAGGAGCTCTGATAAACAACTAAGAAGAAGCGAGGAAAACAGGAACACCTGCAAGCAACAATCCTGACTGTGTGAGGGGCGCGTGGACAGCGCGTGATATTTTGTATATAGCCAATTGCAATAGTGTGTGTAACAAGTTGTAACCAATCATGAGTGTGTGCGCAGTGACTAAGCGAAAATTATGATATATATTGGAGTCAGACAAGACAATAAACGGCTTCGGAATATAACTCTCATAGAGTTGTGAAGTCCATCCTTCTCCCGCATCTGGTAGCACTGGTACCAGTTGTTCCAGGGTTGTCAGGAGATGGTTAGTTACTCCTGTTCTTGTTCCGCACCCTGGTCAGGCAACCGCATTCCTGGTGCAATCAGTGCCATCCCCCACCTCAGCTATGCAAGAGTGCTTGGTATGGTCGAGGGGCTCTCAACCACCAACCTCTTTGTTCAAAGGCCAAGGCTTGCCAGGCAACTGTATTCCTCAGGTTGTAGAGTGGCCTAGGTGCAAGGCAAGGAAGGGGGCATATATAAACTCGTAGCACAAATTAGTTTATTCTATCAGTCTGCATCCACTAGTTGAGGATTATAATCTCTTGTCAAGAGTAATTGAGCATATGTTTAGAAGAGAAGTGACAGTATCTCGTTTCTGACAGCAACTAGCCTCGTCCTGGCCCTCCCTATTGCTTGGAGATGGGCCTATTTGCAGAGGGATGTAATTTTAAATGGTAGCCATCCTGCTTCAAGACAGGAGCGGGCACTTGGTGCATGGCAGAAATGGTGGCAAGCTGTGTTTACTTCTTCATTTCTGAGACCTGCAGTTGAGTTCCTCCTTAGCAGTGGCAATTTCAGTCACAGCAATAAATGCAGAGTAAGGTTCTTGTTCTGGAGGTGCAGCAAATTCAGTAAGGCACCCAGCTGAGGAGTCTGTCTGTCCGTCTGGGCTGTCCTTCCCCAGCTGACAGCAGGGTAGTGACTTTTGACAGATCTGGAGTTGTGTTTGCTGGAAATAAATACCTATTCTGCTCAAATTTCGAGGAGCGGCCAGCCTGCCTCTGTTACGATCCCAGGTAGAGCAGGTCTTTGCAGCCAAGCACCAGTGCTGTAAATCCAGCTCCACCTCCTGCCCAGTCTGTCTGGCCGCGGTCAGGTCTGGGACAGGAGCCTCAGTTCACATTTGGGGGTTTGGGCAGCTGGGTACAGGCTTTCTGTCCTGGCTTTGGGCGAGACATGACATGCAGGAGGTTTCAGCAACTTTGTTTTAATGTCTTGGTGACTGTGGCCCGTGGACCAGCCCTGCTGGAGAGCAAATGTGTGCAGGTCCATGCATCCGGACTCTGCTCTCATCACCTGTGCTCTTGCATCGTGGAGGAAGGTTACTGTAATAAAGTGAGAGCTGAAATTCTGCATTTTCTTTGATCAAGAAAAGGAAAATTCTGTAATTACAGGATTTTTGAGTATTTCAGATCCTCAAGATATAAACATGGATCACCCCATTAGAGGATTTGTGCCTCTGTTCTGTGGATCATACAGCCTTAAGATAGCCCTTTTATATTTTAATTTTTCCAAGTTATTTCCAAGTCTCGTGTAGGACATGTGATGCAATCCTCTAACAGGCAGCTGGGTGCTATTTGTGTGCTCTGTGTGCCTTTTGGCTGCGGATTCCTTCCTGCCTGCACTGTTGTGGGATGTTTCAGCAGAGGCAGTTCTGTGGCTGCCGGCCCTGCAGTGGTCCTGCAGCGGGGCTGCGTCCTGCCCTTGGCTGCAGCCCTGACCCTGTGGAGAACTGGGCCCCGTGAGTGGTGGGGATGGCCGTCACGCGCATCCTGCGAGTTGACAGCACAACCAGGGGACCACAGTTTGGGCTCCCGCACTTTGGGCACCGCTGTGGTGGTGGGGATGCACCGAGTCAGGCTGGGGAGGGGGTTGTGTCACTGGGGACCTGCTTCCCAGAAGTGCATTGCCTGCTGCACTGCTTTTCTGTCATTCAGCCCTGTTGAGCAGGAAGACCTAGAAACTGGGGAGTTGCTTTTTACCTTTTTGCATCTCTGGTGGATGAGGGGGTGGGCATAACTGTGTGATGGTTCGCTTTGTGCTTCTGCCTCCTGTGGAAGGGAGCGAAGGCATCGCGTAGGAAAAGCAGCAGCACCCTCCCGGCTGCAGGGTACGTGTCACGGTGGGATTGTCTTTTTTCTCCAGAGCTTGCCGGTACATGGCGTTAGACAGCGCTTTAGTGTGGGACACCTTCCCGTGCTGAGGAGAGAGGGAAGGGGAAGTTAATCCATGCCTGGGATTGCTCTGACCTGCCCTGGTGCTCAGAGTTGTTGATATTGGAGGAACTTGCACCAGACACAACAAGCAGGATGCAGAAACTACCTCCTTTTTCTTTATTCCCCTTGTCCTCTTTTGCCTCAAGCATTTATTGTCACTGATTTGTCTTCTCCTTGCCTTCTCTCACAGGCCTTGAAGTGACGTCATGGCAGATCACAGAATCACAGAATCATTAATATTGGAAAAGAGCTTTAAGATCATCAAGTCCAACCATCAACCCAACACCACTATGCCCACTAAACCATGTCCTGAAGTGCCACGTCAACATGTTTTCTGAACACTTCCAGTGATGGTGACTCCACCACCTCCCTGGGCAGCCTGTTCCAATGTTTAACCACGCTCTCAGTAAAGAAATTTTTCCTAATTTCTAGTCTAAATCCCCTTGCACAACTTGAGGCCATTTCCTCTCGTCCTATCGCTAGTTACCTGGGAGAAGAAACCAACACCCACCTCACTACAACCTCCTTACAGGAATGGCATGCACATGCGACAAGCGAGGGAAGGCATGCAGTCGACTCAATATGAGTGATAAAGCAAGCTTCAACTTTATTGCAAAACCTTACACATATTTATACACTAAGTTCTACTTTATGCATACTTGTCTTACAATCATTGGCTTAGCTCTAAAGAGTGCATTATCATACTCCTCCTACTTGCCGTTACTGCTACGTGGTCCGGGTTCCATCCTGTTTTTCTTATACAGTGCTTCTTCTTAGCTGTTTACCACAGCTCCTTCTCCTCAAGGCCGAGCCCTGCAGATGTCCAGCTGTTTACCAGCTTCCCAGTGCCACAGCTCCCTCTTCTCAAGGCCGAGCCATGCAGATATCTAGCTGTTTACCAGCTTCTCAATGCTGCAGCTCCTTCTCCTTAAGGTCGAGCTGTGCAGAGTGATCCCAACATCTCCCCCTTTTTGTTTTTGTATAAACAAAACCTGATGGATCATTTGCAACCCAAGGACTGTGAGGAAGATGGACCCTCTGTACATTCTTGTATCGTCCTGTGCCGCGAACTCAGCCCAGCAGTTGGTAGGTGCCAGCTTTACGTGGGCGTCCCCACGGAGGCAACGGTGGCCTTGCTGTACACCAGCCCACTGCCCTTCAGGAAATCCCGGTATTACACATTTGTAGAGGAACGAGTTTCGACACACGTGGCCAGCGAGTGTCGGAACTCACCTCAGTTGTCACCTTTTAACACAGGGAGCCTATGGCGTATGCGCTCGCTGGCCAGACGTGCTGCACGCGCCACAGCCATCCCGTCTATTGGTTCGTAGGCTTTGTTCACACGGCATTTTTTCATAACTCAGCAGTCACATATCAACTTATGCTTAAGTCAATAGCAGAATATTACAAAGCAAAACAATTCTAGCTGTACTACTTCTAGTGATATAAACTACTCCTAGTGATAGAAAAAAGGTACTTGTATAAGGCTATGAAGACCAATATTATATCTTACCAAAGCATTTGTAGTTATAGAACGCTTTGCCTCAAAAGCTTTCCACGTTCATCTCATGATACCGCAAATTTCAGTGTGATTTACCCCTACATTTTCTTTTGACTGAGGTGGCATCCAGATTGCGATGACACCTGATAGTGTCATGATGTGTCCAACGATGATGATGGCGACTGCCCCACCCATGGCCTCACCCACTTCGAGGCACCTGCAAAGTGGGTTACCCATGGTTTTAAACAGCCACCACTGTCAACCTCGTCCCCTGGTTAGCAGTTGAAAAGGTCCTTTCTCCTTCCGCAAATAATTTAACACATATAAGGCTTTATTCAAACGTTCTTAGGGTAATGTGGTAGCCTCTCCCCCTTTTTGTTTTGAGCGTGATTATCTAACAAAGCTCATTCATTGGGTGTGTAAGATACTTGTTTGAGTTATTAGCTAGCCAAGCATTCTTTACTACCTTTTGAACCATTCCTTGTAGACAATGCAATAAACACGGTACAATAAGCATTAGTATTAAGATAACAAGTACTATAACAACTGCCCCTTTTATTAAGTCTTGTAACCATCCACTTAGGCCCAAACTTGACAGCTATGATTCGAGGTTTAGTGAACTTGTCTGTAACCTGTCCGTTAAGTCCTTCAGTTTTTGTAATTGTTGAGTTACCGACTGTGATGTATCTGTTAAATTCATACAACACATGCCATCAAACTCCTCACACCCGTGCCCTTGGGCCAAAAGTAGGAAGTCGATAGCTGCCCTATTTTGCAATGTCGCATGCCTTATTGAGTCAGTTTCCATTAACAAAGCACTGAGTGTTGCAGAAGTAGCATTGCTTTGTTTCGCTAGCCAACATCCCAATTTATTTAAAGTGGTTAAGCCTTGGGCAGCAGCGACCCCAGGGGCAAGGAAAGAGGTTAGTATGGTTTTGTCCGCAGTCCAAAAATCCAGTTGGTCATTGCACTCTTCCTGATATTTTCAAATCTGTCATCTTATTCTATGCCGTCGGGTAAGGTTCAATATCATAGAAGTGTTGGGAGTTAACAATGTTAGGTGCCCCAATGTGTAAGGACCACCTCTCAAACGGGAGGGAACACCTTGCCATGCACGATCACCACAAATCAAGAATATTCCTTTAGGGAGTCTCATTGGGACAATAGTAGAGCGTGAGATGTTGCTCGTTGTATAATTACACCAATTGGTAGCATTCTGAAAAATGGCTAACGTGGGGTTTACATCCTGTGACCTGGCTATCTTCTCAGTAATTTTCTGCAAAGCTTGGTGTTGATCCTCATTCAGTTGACGTCGCTCTGGAGCCTCCACCGAAGACTCCAGGAGCGGCATCAATGGCCTTAGATCATCATTAGTAATTCCGCAAATATTGCGAACCCACTGTATATCCCCCATTAATTTTTGGACATCAGAAAGATTTTCTATTTTCGCCTTAATCTTTATTTTTTGTGGGTGGACTGCTTGCCCTGGTAATAATCCAGCTCAAATATTGCCATGGTCCCTTCTTTTGCCTTTTTTTTTTTTTTTTTTTTTTTTTTTGGTGCTATTTTTAAGCCCCGTTTTCCTAAATAGTGCTCTAAGTGCTGTAAAATGTGGTCTGCATTCAATTGTGTCCCTGCTATTAATATATCAACTATATAATGATACATTATTAAATCTGGATACTTTTTCCACACCGGTTCTAGAGCCCATGCCACAAATGTCTGACACATCGTAGGTGAATTTTGCATTCCTTGTGGTAACACTACCCAATGATACTTTTTGCTAGCTCTCCTTTATTTACCGATGGTACCGTAAAGGCAAACTTCTCCGCATCCTCAGCTGCTAAGGGAATGGTAAAAAAGCAATTGAAATATACTCTTCGATTCCCTGCAAAAGAAATGATACATTTGTGACAATAATTACAACGACATAGAACAAACCCACAACACCGTTTTACAAATATGGCATATTGAAGTTCCTGCTCTTGACCGTCCGGGGAGAGCCGCTGAGACAGTCAACGAGCCATCATTCTGCATACAAAAGAGTGAAAGCATCAGCTGGTGGTACGACGGAGTTGACTGCGTCCGTGGGACGTGTGACAAGATCTTCAGGTCTTACTGCCGGCCGTACCAACCTGGCCGGTACCTGCTTCACTCCGTCCCCTCCCTCTCTGCCAAAGTCTCTTGTCTCATGCCTCGCCAATGTTGGGCAGGGTCGTATCTTGACTTGGGGGAAGGATCATCCCAGGCAGCCCCCTCCTGTTGCGGCACGGGTCAGGAGGCGGGGGCCAAGGAGGACTCGCCACCTCCGTTGGTTGCGTTAGCGGGGGGGGGTGGGGTGGGGGGGTGGGGGGGGCGGGCGGGGGTTGCTCGTTCTCACCATCCCCAGCTCGGCCTCCCTTCTCTCCCAAGGCTGTGGCAGCGGCAGCTGCTGCCGCCGTCCGCTCTGATTTTATCGCCTTTATAGAGTCTCTGACTAATCGCCAGGTTGTTAACACTTTCGCAGCCGTATGATCCTCTTTAGAGGCTGCCTCAAACACCAATTTCCCTGCTTTCTCCCAGGTAGGTAACTCAAAAGCTGTTGCAGAGTCTGCTGCTAGCCCCTGGCTCTTCAAAACAGTCTCCAATAGCAATTGCCATGTTGTTGCTAGCTCCGCTGCTTGCCCATCTCCTTTCGAGACTCACCCCATTGATCTTTCACATGGGCACACAGGGGAACATTGAGTACATTGTTCTGGGCAACGTTGTCCCGTCTTGCCCTCACATACATCATCGTAGATCTGTTTCTCTGGCTTATCTATGCAGCCGGTTTACTCGGTGCATCTGGCACCTCAGGAGGTGCAGTCGGAGTCGCTGAAGGTCCTGGACCCTCTGACTCAGTTAAAAAGGGATTGGTTGAAGACGGTTTAACAGCCTCCTCCATATCAGCTGCAGCTTTTCTCTCTGCCTTTAAGGCTTTTAATGTGTTTAACATCAACTTCCATGTCGTCACTAACTCTGCGGTGGTTTTATCTCCATTCCCAATATGTTCCTATAACATTTTTCCTATCTCCTCCCACGTCTCTGCCTTAAACGCCACAGACGCATCGGGAGGGTACCCTTTTTGGCACCAAATTAGAAGCCTTCTAAGTGTATATTCATCATATTTCAGTCCTCTCTTAGAGAGCATATGCAGCAGGAGTCTGACCATTGCCCCTTCTTCATGCGATGCGTTCTGCCTTTAGTTCTTTTAATGTCTCTAGGATCAACCTCTAAAGCGTCGTAGATTTTATACTGTCTTTGTTGCCTGTGCTATTCGCTTTTCAGTTTTATATCTTTTCATGCAATGAATAACATCTCTCCAAGATTTCATTAATTTTTTGCTGATTTTTCATCATCGATTACTAGATCCCACAAACAATCTCCATAAGAACGCCACTCGTCTACTTCAAACATACTTTCAGGGTCTTTAAAAAACCCTTTCGCTTTCCCTAACGCAATTAACCCAGCCAGATCTTTTAATTGGCATACTCCCCGCTTTTTGAAAAAGCATTTTAAGATTTCGAATGCTACCTCTATTTCCATTGCGCGCTACGTTGACCTTCTTAATTATCCGGTCAATTATTTTTGCAGCCTTTTCCCTTGGGTAGCCTTCTTTCGGACGGCGAACCCCTTCTTAATTATCCTGGGTTCAAGCACGGATCAGGCGCGCCGCGGCAGCGTCCGCCGATCTTCTGCTCCCTGGTCGCTGCTACCAGTGCTTCTCCGATCTCGCTGTCCGGTGAAAAACAAGGATGGGGGTCCCTGTTCGGGCGCCACTTGCGACGAGCGAGGGAAGGCATGCAGTCGACTCAATATGAGTGATAAAGCAAGCTTCAACTTTATTGCAAAACCTTACACATATTTATACACTAAGTTCTACTTTATGCATACTTGTCTTACAATCATTGGCTTAGCTCTAAAGAGTGCATTATCATACTCCTCCTACTTGCCGTTACTGCTACGTGGTCCGGGTTCCATCCTGTTTTTCTTATACAGTGCTTCTTCTTAGCTGTTTACCACAGCTCCTTCTCCTCAAGGCCGAGCCCTGCAGATGTCCAGCTGTTTACCAGCTTCCCAGTGCCACAGCTCCCTCTTCTCAAGGCCGAGCCGTGCAGATATCTAGCTGTTTACCAGCTTCTCAATGCTGCAGCTCCTTCTCCTTAAGGTCGAGCCGTGCAGAGTGATCCCAACATGCACATGCCATTTCAGATGCAGATGCCATTGCAGATGCCACTGCAGATGCAAATACAATTTCAGATGCAGTTGCCCGTGGACATGTTTCTGAAGACGCAAGTGCCATTGCCGACACCATTGCAGATGCAGAGAGCATTACAGACAGACTTTTGGTCACAAATCCAAAACACAGCAGCATACGGGCTGCTGCTGAAGAAAATTAACTCCATCCCAGCAAAAAACAATGCCGTGAAGCACTTCCTACTCCTACCACGAGAGCAACACAAAGCCGAGAGTGTTCGGTCACACGGGAGGGGCTGTTTTACCCCAAAGGCTTTCCATCCCACCTCTTGAAACAGCCTGACCACAGCCAACCCTTAAACCCTGCCTGCCCAGACGGGCTCCCAGTAGCAGAGACATGCGGGTGCAGGGGGCAGACGCAATTATTTGGAAAAGGACCGGGGAGAAAGGGGGTGACTGTTTCTCAGGACAAGAGGGAAAATCTCTCGCCTCTCTCCCCAGCTGTGCCATCTCCTTGCTGGTGTCATAATGGGCCTCCAAATGACGTGGACTGATGTCACAGGGTGGTGCCCTGCATCACAGGGAGGCTTCCCCAGCGCCGCGGCAGTGCTGGCACTTCCTGGCGAGGCCTGGGCACTGCTCAGGGGCTCCCCACTGCTGCCCTTTGGAGCTGCTCCACAGCCGGGAGCAGGGCCGGGAGGCAGCAGGGCTGTACTGGGGGACCCTTGACTGACAAGCAGGACCCTTGCTTACAGTCAGAGCAGGGGCACATCGGAGATGTTGCGTTTTGGGCAAGGAGCTGCACAGAGCATCCCCTTCCCCAAGATGAGGGCAAGTGGTAAGCATGATGGTGGGCTGCTGCACCGTGGCTGTCAGCTTGGAGCTGAGCTACTTGTTCGCCACACTCCTGCAGCTCTGCACCAAGGCTGAGGGGTTTGGGAGCTCCTTCCTGAGGGGTTGCACTAGGGCTGTCCACTGCCCAAAGCTGCAGCTGCTGTGCTGCGGGGGTGGCTGGACAGGGCTGGGGGCTGTTGTGTGAGAGCGCTGCCTGAGGGTCCCTCTAGGCTTGGGGGACTGTGTGGCTGCCAGAGCAGCCAGGTGCTGGTACGGGGCTCCTGTGGGCATGGCTTGGTCCCCTTAAAAGGGGAAACCGTTCAGGGCCAGCTGTCTCTGGGAGTTGGCAGTCTGAAATGGGGGCACAGTCCAGCTCCACAGCCATGGCAGTGTTCTTCTGGGATGTCTGTGTACTTCAGCATCAGTCATGCCCTGGGCAGGGAGCTTGCCGAGCGTCTGTGAGCTGTCTGGTCTGGAGCCTGAGACCTCTTTCCCTTGCTTTCCAGCAGTCGTGGCTATCTGGGGAGCTGTGTCTCATTACATCCTGGGACAGCTGAAGGTGGACAAGGTGGGCTGGCGTCCTGGTCTCCCTCACCATGCCGAGGTTCAGTCCTCCTGAGAGGCCTGGGCCCCGAGGAGCGATCCCCCCCTGAGCACCACAGCAGCATGCCGAGACCAACCTGTGTGCCCAGAACAGCTTCTGAGAGCCAGTCTGAGAAAGCATCCAGCACGCCGTAGGGCTTCACTCTTCCCTGTGGTCAGAGTGGAGAGACCAAGCAGAGGGACTGGGCATGATGCTGGGTCTGTGCCAAGGACTAAGTCCCAGGGGTATTCCCTGTGCTGGAAATGGCTGGGATCTTCTCTAGCCAAGAGATGTTCGCAAACATTTTGAGGAGGGGAAGTGAAAAAATGGAGAACATGGGTTTTTTCCAAAGCTTTCACTTTTCCTATTTCTAAGGTTCTCATTTATCAGCCAGCCGTTTTGTCTTTTCCCTGGGCAGGGTGTCCTGGTTGCAGGACTTGGGACCTTCGCTACCATCCAAGAGCGATTCCACGGCAAGTAAGTGGTGTTTGTGGTTTACAGACCCACCTTCCAGCTGCGCATTGATGAGTTATGGCTGTGGGAGCTTGCGCTCCCCACAGCGATTATCCCTGCTGAGAAGGCCACCCTAAGCTTTCCCCCTCCAGGTCTAGGGGGTCATGGGTTGCGTGCTCCCTGTTCCTTGGAAGGGGCTGGGAGAAGTAGCCAATTGCCACCAAAGGCCAGGGGACAGCTTGAGCTCCCCCAGAACAAATGGCTCCCCAAGACCTATTTCTACAAATAACCTTTTCTCTAGAATTCTGTTATGGAACTTGCATGGAATTTGGGCCTGCTGTGGCAGTGACAATGTTCCTCCTCCTTGCAGCCAATGTCAAGATCGAGCTGCAGAACTACAAGCAGCTGTCACGAGCTGGCACCTCCTAACCGTGGCATGTTGTGGAGAATCGTGTGCAAGAGTGTCACCCGAGACTAAGGGGACAGAGAGGTTGAAGCATGATGAGGAGGTTAAGGAGGAGGAGGAGGAGGAAACATGAGAAGCAGGCAACAGGAGGCAACATGCGTAGGATTTAGCAATAGGAGGCAAGAAGAAGAAAAAAGGAGCAGGAGGAGGCAACAGGAAGCAAGAAAAGAAGGAGAAGGCGGAGGGCACGAAGGAGGAAGAGAAGGAGGAGGTAACAGGAGGCAAGAAGAGGAAGAGCAGAAAGACAAGGAGAAGGAAGAGGAGGCAAGAGGAGGAAACCAAAAGGAACAGGAAGAGCAGGCAACAAGAGGAGGAGGAGGCAATAGGATAAGGGGGCAAAATGAGTTAACATGACGAGCGTACGGAAAGAGGAAACAACAGGAGGAAAATTCGAAAGAAAGCAAAAGGAGGAGAAGAAGAAAAGGGAGGCAATAAGAGGCAACAAGAGGAAACAGGCGGCACCAGCAGAAAAGAGAAGGCATACAAGGTGGAGAAATAGACAAAGGCAACGAGAAGAACCAGGAGGTCAGACAAAGCCGAGGAAGAGAAAACAGGTGGAAACAGGAGGCAAGAGGAGGGAGAGGAGGCAACCGGAGACAACAACAACAGCAGGAGGAGGAGAGGTAACAGCAGGACGCAGTAAGTGGAGAAGGGAACAGGAAGCAAAAGGACGAAAAGGAGGTAGCAGGAGAAGAAGAAAGAGGCACCAGGAGATGGGGAAAAAATATAAAAGGACACATAAGGACACAAGGGGTAAAGAAGAAAGAAGAGCAAGGAAGCAACAGGAGGAAACAGGAACAGGAGGGATATGGAGGCAACAGGAGCAGAAGGACACAGGAGGTAAGAGAAGATAGAGGCAGCAGGAGGCAAAGATGGAAGAAAAACAGGAGGCAAAACCAAAACACAGCAGGACACAGGAGATAAAGGAGGAGGAGGCAACAGCATGCCACACAGGGCAACAGAAGGGACTAGGAGGAAGAGGAGGAAAAGGCAACAAGAGGTAAGAGGAGGCAATAAGAGGGAACTGGACAAAAAGAAGTACGAGACAATAGGAGGCAAAAGCGCGTAAGAGGCGCGGGAGGATGATGAAAACGAGACAATAGGAGAAAACAGGTGACGTCAAGATGAGGAGGAGAAAGCAACAGGATAATAAGAAAAGGAGGAGGAGGAGGACAAGGAACAGGAGGAGATGCCAGGCACTTTAGTCTTAGAGTTCAATAACAGGTGACAAAAGAGTAGGAAGAGAAGCAGGGGTAGGAGAAAGTGTAGGAGGCATAGGGAACAAGGGACAAAAGGAGAAAACAGAAGGAATAAAAGGAGTTGGCAAGAGGAAGCAACAGGGGGCACCACGAGGCAAAAGGCTATGGAAGAAATAGGAGGAGAACAGGTGAGTAGGAAGAAGAGGTGTAAGAGGACTACGATGCAGAGGAGGAGAAACTGCATGAGGACAGGATGTCAACACATACACACTAGGAGGAGCAGGGGGAGGTGGAGGACAGAAAATAGAAGGACAACGCAGAAGAACTTTTTCCAGTATTCTGCTATTCCTCTCTGGTGCCTCCTGTGGTGTTCTGGTCCGCACACGCCTCTTGGATCTTCTAGCCTCTGGTGGCATCCTCCTCCTCTTGCCTCCCCTCTCCTCCTCCTCGTCCGACTTCTCTTGCCTCCCGTGACCTTCCTTAGCCAGCTGTTCCCTCCTGCTGCTGCTACTCTTCTTGCTGCCTGCTGGAGGAGAGGGGAATATGAGGAAGAGGAGGAGGAGGAAGAGGGGGAGGCAAGAGGAAAAAACAGGGAGTAAGAGGAGAGAACAGCAGGAAAGAGGAAGAGGGGAAGGAGGGGGAGGACCTAACAAGGGCCAGGAGGAGGCAGGCGAAGGAGGAGCAGGTGGAGAAGGCACAGGAGACAAGAGAAGGCTGAGCAAGAGGAGGCAACAGGAGGCTGCAGAAGGCAGTTGATGAGAGGAGCCCTGCGGGCTGCAGAAGAGGAGGCGACCGGTGGGAACGGGAGCCAGCAGGAGGCAAGAGAAGGTTTAGGATGTTAGGGAGGAAGAGGAGGCAAAAGACAACAGCAGGTAGGAGGAGGAGAGCAGGAGGAGGAGAGGCCACAGAAGGAAACCGGACGCCAGAAGAGGCGTAACAGATGGAGAAGGAGGCGGAGCAGGAGGCAAGAGGAGGCAGGAGGCGGAGGTCAAAGAGGACGCTAGAGGAGGACAGAGCAGGACAGAACACGTAAAGAATGACTAGTCACAAGGAGGCAACCGGAGAAGAAAGAGGAGGAGGCCACAAGATGCCCGGGGAGACAACAGGAGGCAAAAGCAGGAGGAGGAGAAGACAACAGGGTAACAGGAGAAGGAGGAGGTGCCAGACACATAAGGCAATAGGGTTCAGGAAGAGGTGACAGAAGAGAAGGAGGAGAAGCATGAGTGGGAGTCGGTGGAGGAGCCATAGGGAACAAGGGGCCGAAGGAGGCAACGGAAGGAGTAGAAGGAATTAGCAGGAGGAAGCAATGGGAGGCCATAGGCTCCAGAAGGAAGAGGAGGGGGCGAGGCAGTTAGGGAGAAGAAGAGGTTTAAGTGGAGGAAGATGGAAAGGAGGAGAATCTGCAGGAGGAGGGAGCAGCCAAAAAGGAACTGGAGAAGGAGCAAGGGGAAGAGGAGGAATGGAAAGAGAAGAAGGATGACGAACAGCAGGAGGCTATGCTGTACAAACATGTGCAGGAACAAAAAGGGAGAAAAAGCAGAAAAAGGGGAGGATGAGCAGGAGGCGGTGGAGTCAACGGGAGGAAGCAGGAGGCGACAGGATGAGGGAGGAGGCAAGTGGAGGCAAGAGCAGGCGAAAGGAAAAGAAAGAGGCATCCTCCTCCTTCCCGGGCCGCTTGGTGACAGCTCTTGCCTCCTCCTCCACTTGCTCCAGTACTCTGCTCTTGCCACCACAGGCCTCCGCCTTCCTTCTCCTTTTCCCCTTGCTCCTCTGCTGCTTGCCATTGCTTCCTTTCTTCTCCTCTTCCACCCACCTCCTTTTTTCTTCTGTCTCCTCCTCCTCTTGCCACCTCTTGCCTCCTCCTTCTCTGCTTGACTGCTTTGCCTACTCCTCCTTTCACGTCTTCCTCCTGTCACCACTTGTTGCTTTGGCCTCTGTTGGCCTCCTCTGGCCTCCTCATCCTCTTGCCTCATAGTGTCGCAGCCTTCTCTTACCTCCTCTTGCTTCCTCCTCCTCCACTTCTTCCTGCTCTTCCTCCTCCTCCTGCCTCCTTTTGCCTCTTGTTGCCTCCTCTGGCATTCTGGTCCGCACCCTCTTCTTGGCTATTCTTGCCTCCAGTGGCATCCTCCTCCTCTTGCCTCCCCTCTCTTCCTCCTCGTCCGCCTTATCTTGCCTCCCGTGACCTTCCTTAGCCAGTTGTTCCCTCCTGCTGCTGCTGCTCTTCTTGCTGCCTGCTGGAGGAGAGGGCAATATGAGGAGGAGGAGGAGGATGAGGAGGGAAGAGGAAAAAACAGGGAGTAAGAGGAGACAACAGCAGGAAAGAGGAAGAGGGGAAGGAGGAAGAGGACTTAACAAGGGCCAGGAGGAGGCAGGCGAAGGAGGAGCAGGGGGAGAAGGCACAGGAGACAAGAGAAGGCTGAGCAAGAGGAGGCAACAGGAGGCAGCAGAAGGCAAGAGTTGATGAGAGGAGGCCTGCGGGCTGCAGAAGAGGAGGCGACCACAGGGAACGGGAATCAACAGGAGGCAAGAGAAGGTTTAGGATGTTAGGGAGGAAGAGGAGGCAAAAGACAACAGCAGGTAGGAGGAGGAGAGCAGGAGGAGGAGAGGCCACAGAAGGAAACCGGACGCCAGAAGAGGAGTAACAGATGGAGGAGGCGGAGCAGGAGGCAAGAGGAGGCAGGAGGCGGAGGTCAAAGAGGACGCAAGAGGAGGACCGAGCAGGACAAAACACGTAAAGAATGACTAGTCACAAGGAGGCAACCGCAGAAGAAAGAGGATGAGGCCACAAGATGCCCGGGGAGACAACAGGAGGCAAAAGCAGGAGGAGGAGAAGGCAACAGGGTAACAGGAGAAGGAGGAGGTGCCAGACACATTAGGCAATAGGGTTCAAGAAGAGGTGACAGAAGAGAAGGAGGAGAAGCATGAGTAGGAGTCGGTGGAGGAGCCATAGGGAACAAGGGGCCGAAGGAGGCAACGGAAGGAGTAGAAGGAATTAGCAGGAGGAAGCAATGGGAGGCCATAGGCTCCAGAAGGAAGAGGAGGGGGAGAGGCGGTTAGGGAGAAGAAGAGGTGTAAGTGGAGGAGGATAGAGAGGAGGAGAATCTGCAGGAGGAGGGAGCAGCCAAAAAGGAACAGGAGAAGGAGCAAGGGGAGGAGGAGGAATGGAAAGAGAAGGAGGATGATGAAGAGCAGGAGGCTATGCTGTACAAAGACGTGCAGGAACAAAAAGGGAGAAAAAGCAGAAAACGGGGAGGATGAGCAGGAGGCGGTGGAGTCAACGGGAGGAAGCAGGAGGCGACAGGATGAGGGAGGAGGCAAGTGGAGGCAAGAGCAGGAAAGAGCAGGCGAAAGGAAAAGAAAGAGGCATCCTCCTCCTTCCCGGGCCTCTTGGTGACTGCTCTTGCCTCCTCCTCCACTTGCTCCAGTGCTCTTGTCTCCTCTTGCTGTCTTTTCCTCGTTCTCTTCCTTCCTCCTGCTGGTGGCCCTTCCTTCCTCCTCCTTCTCCTTTGCGTCCTTTTGCCTGTTTTTACTCTTACTGACTCCTGCTCCTCTTCCTCTGGCACCCGCTGCCTCTTTTTCCTCCTGCCCCCCCCTCCTCTCTCCTCCTGTGGAAGACCACCCTCTGGTTTTATCTGCATGACCATAGAGAGGACAGCCGGAAGTCCGATGGAAAAGCTACCTCGTCCTCAGAGGCACACGTACATGAGTTGTAAGGAAACACAATCACAAAAGGGTCTTCCTCCAGGAAAACTGCTGCTCCAGTCTCCAGTGGGCAGTTCCCCAGACAGAATGGATGGGCTGATCTTACTCCTGATCTTAATGAATGGATTTCTGGTTCATACTTACAAGAAGTGAGTAGCGAATACTGTGACCAGGACTAGAGAGGCCCTGCCTCCAGCCAGGTGCTGCAGAGGTATAACAGAATTTATTGCACTGTGTGGATTTCTTGGACTGTGCACATCAGACCCACAGGAGTATAAGGCTCTAGTGGACACTGGTGCAAAGTGTACCCTAATGCCATCAAGCTATAAAGGGGCAGAACCATCTGTATTTCTGGAGTGACAGGGGGATCCCGGCAGCTGACTGTATTGGATGCCAAATTAAGCCTAACTGGGAATGAGTGGCAAAAGCAGCCCAGTGTGACTGGCCCAGAGGCTCCGTGCATCCTGGGCATATCCTGCCTCAGGAGAGGGTATTTCAAGGACCCAAAAGGGTACCGGTGGGCTTTTGGTATAGCTGCCTTGGAGATGGAGGAAATTAAACAGCTGTCCACCTTGCCTGGTTTTTTGGAGGACCCTTCTGTTGTGGGGTTGCTGAGGGCCGAAGAACAACAGGTGCCAATCGCTACCACAACAGTGCACCGGTAGCAATACCGCACCAACAGAGACACCCTGTTCCCCATCCATAAGCTGATTCATCGACGGGAGAGCCAAGGAGTGATCAGCAAACTCGCTCACCCTTTAACAGTCCCATATGGCCAGTGCAAAATTCTAATGGCAAGCGGAGACTAACAGTAGACTATTGTGGCCTGAACGAAGTCACGCCACCACTGAATGCTGCTGTGCCAGACATCCTAGATCTTCAAAGGCAGCCAAGTGGTATGCCGCAACTGATATTGCTAACGCGTGTTTCACAATCCCCTTGGTGGCAGTGTGCAGGCTACACTTTGCTTGCACTTGGAGGGGCGTCCAGTACACCTGGAACCGAACTGCCCCGGGGGTGGAAACACAGCCCTACCATTGGCCATGGGCTGATCCCGGCTGCACTGGAACAGGGTGGAGCTCCGGAACACCTGCAATACATTAATAAACTAATAATATTAATCATAATAAATAAAATAAATCATAATTGATAAAATATATGAAAGCAATAAACTATGTTATATATAATATAATTATATATAATATATTTTTTTTATATATAAATATATATAAATTAAATGGGAGATAGTTCTTACCGTAGCCCTTGGGCCAGTCCGGGCAGGACAAGACGTTGAAAACCTGCTCTACACTGCAGCCAAGGAGAATGGCCCTACCTGGAGCCTCTGGCAGAAAGAACCACGGGACACCCAAGGTTGACCCCTAGGGTTTTGGAGTCAGGGATACAGAGGATCCGAGGACCGCTATGCTCCAACTGAAGAAGAGATATTGGCAGCATATGAAGGAGCTCAAGCTGCTTTCAGAAGTGGTTGGTCCTGAAGCACAGCTCCTCCTGGCATCCCGACTACCAGTGCTGGGCTGGATGTTCAAAGCAAGGGTCCCCTCTACACATCATGCAACTGATTCTACGTGGAGTAAGTGTGTCGCATTCATCACACAGCGGGCTTGAATGCAAAAACCCCAGTCACCCAGGAAGTATGGAATTGATCATGGGCTGGCCAGAAGGCAAAGATGTCGGAATATCGCCAGAGGAGGAGGAGGTGATGCATACTGAAGAGGCCCCACTCTATAATAAACTGCCAGAAAAAGCACAGAAATATGCCCTGGTCACTGATGGGCCGTGTCATATTCGGGGAAAGCATCAGAGGTGGAAGGCTCTGCATGAGTCCTGCATGACGAGTTGCAGAAGCTGCTGAAGGAGAAGGTGAATCGAGTCAGTTTGCAGAGATGAAAGCCATCCGGCTGGCTTTAGATATTGCTGAGCAAGAAAAACGGCCAGTACTTTATCTCCATACTGACTCATGGATGGTGGCAAATGCCCTGTGGGGGTGGTTACAGCAGTAGAAACAGAGCAAGGTTTGCTAAGCAGTGCTTACACTAGGCAAGGACTTTTCAGCTACTCATGCCCCGCCAGCGAGAAGCTGGGAGGGGACACAGCCACGACAGCCAGCCCAAACTGGCCAAAGGGATATTCCAGATGACATGACATCATGCTTAATATATAAGCTGGGAGTAGTTGGCCAGGGGCGCTGCAGCTTGGGAACTGGTTGGGCCTTGGTCTGTGGGCGGTGAGCAATTGTATTGTGCGTCACTTATTTTGTATATTCTTTTCTCATTGCTGTTGCTGTTGTTGTTATTATTATTTCCTCTTTCTTTGCTGCTCTATTAAACTGTCTTTATCTCAACCCATGAGTTTTACCTTTTTTTCGATTCTCCTCCCCATTCCACTGGTTAAACCACAACAGATGTAAAAGACTTGCACTGACTACAGTGAGGTTTCTAAGAACACACTGTGGCGCAAGGCAGGAGCACAGGAGGCAATGAGCTGAAACAAGAGGGTCAGGCTCAACGTAGGGAGAAACTTTTGCAACATGAGAAGAGTCAGACATGGGAAGCCCTTTCCTGGAGAGCGTGTGCTGCCTCCATTCCTGCAAGTTTCCAGACCCCTCTGGATAAAACCATGAGCAACCTGGGGTCACCCTGCTTTGTTTACGATGTTGTTCTACAATGACATTCCATGGTTCCTTCCAGCCTTGAATGACACTTTTCTTCCTCCCCCTTCATATTCTCAATGTCAGGGAAAGTACTTGGGTTCCCTCTGTCTGTGGAAATAATCCACATCCCAGAATCACAGAATCATTAAGGTTGGAAAAGACTTTTAAGATCATCAAGTCCAACCATCAACCCAGCACCACCATGCCTGCTAAACCATGTGCTGAAGTGCCACGTCCACAGGATTTTGAACACTGCCAGTGATGGTGACTCCACCACCTTCATCATAGGCACCCCAAACAGACCCAATGACAACCTTGGCCTCATGACCTTTCATTTCCTTGTTCCATTTTTCCCGGCTCCATTTTTCCCCCTCAGAAAGTCTTCTCTATTAACACATTATTTGCGACAGTCAGCATAGCTTCATCAAGAGAAAGTCCTGCCTGAGCAACCTAGTGGCCTCCTATGATGGAGTGACCACATCAGTGGACAAGGGAAGAGCTGCTGCTGTCATCTCTGTGGGCTTCTGTAAGGCCTTTGACACGGTCCCCCACAACATCCCTCTCTCTAAATTGGAGAGAGATGGATTTGATGGGTGGTCTGTTGAGTGGATGAGGAATTGGTTGGATGGTCACATCCAGAGGGCACTGCTCAATGGCTCAATGTCCAGATGGAGATCAGTGACGAGCAGTGTCCCTCAGGGGAAACATTGTATTGGGACCAGTACTCTTTAATGTCTTCATCAGTGACGTAGACAGTGGGATCAAGTGCACCCTCAGCAAGATTGCAGACAGCACCAAGCTGAGTGGTGCGGTTGACATGCCTGAGGGACAGGATGCCATCCAGAGGGAGCTGGACAAGCTCGAGGAAGGGGCCCGTGTGAACCTCATGAGGTTCAACAAGGCCAAGTGCCCCTGGGTCAGGGCAACCCCTGATACCAATACAGGCTGGGGGATGAAGGGATGTTGCCCAGAGATGCCTTATCCCTGGAAACATTCAAGGTCAGGCTGGATGGGGCTCGGTGCAACCTGGACTAGTTGAGGATGTCCCTGCTCATTGCCGGGGGGTTCGACTAGATGACCGTTAAAGGTCCCTTCCAAGCCAAAGAGCCTATGATTCTGTGATGACCCACAAGTAGAGATATACTGTTCTACATTCTCCTTAGGTCATACTTAAGGAAAACATTAGAACTGTTTTGGACCTCAGACAGGTTTTGCCGAGCCGTAAAACTCATTGACCCACACAACTCATAAAACGCAAACTCCAGAGTATCTTTTTCATACCTGAATATATCACAGTATCCACAATATTACAACCGTCTAGTGAGAATTCTAACATGTATTTCACTGCTCAAATGGCTGGCAATGACAGAAAAGGACACTTCCAAATTGTTAGCTGCCAGGGAAGGACACTGCTTTTCTTAAACTGCCCTGTCCGCTTTTACCACTCTAGTACGTATCGGTGGGCTGTTAAGAAGTCGTGTGAACGTAAATATTTTTTCTTCCCAACACATACGGATCCTAACATTAACAATTTTCACAATGCTTTCTGTAGGTTTCATGATGCATTAGTTAGGGAAATGCAATTCCACTTGCGCAGTTTGTGAATACAGCTCTCTAGCGATGCAGCATGGCAGCTTCTACAGATAACACAGCAGCAGCTTATGGGCTACTTATTTCCAAGTCGACCTCAATATATTCTGAGTGCCATTTGGGTTTGCGTTCAATATCTAAGTCGATGTCATAAGCTAGATTAAAAAACACCTGAAATTGGGTATAATAAATGTTTCACTTAAATCTTTTGGCCAAGTCTTTTCAAGTCAAAATGGACAATTTATTCAGAACTGTGCAGAGGAAAACGTGTCAAACAAGCAACAGTAGTAGACAAAAACAAATGCAGAGCAAGGAAATATGAACAACGCTGCACAACGCCTATTTTGCTGCATTTCCTCAAGGTGGTTGCATGTATTAGAAATTAAATTCCTTCCATGTGAATTGTCACGTAGCAAGTGAAGCAAAGTGGCACCTAGTTTTTTGTGGAACACTGCTGAGAAATTCATTCCACAGCTCTCTGCTATGAATACTTCACAGCTGAACATTTTAGAAAGAGAGAATTCTTCCCAAAGCGGCAGGTACATTGTTCAAAAGGTGACTGGTTTTATTTGTTTTCAGCTTTTCTGGATGGTTTACTTAGCTTCAGCTAACGTACCTTTTGTCAAAATATTTAAAGAGAAGATCTCAGAAAAACAAATTCCAGAAGACTTAGACATTCGTCAAATAGCAGACGGAAGAAGACGCAGTAAGAAGTGGTAAGACTCTCATAGGAGACTGTGTATGCTCTCACTCATTCTCTCAGACAAGGGAGACCTCTTTATTACTGCAATTATTAAAAGAGCTCTTGATTACGGTATGTTACTCCTTTATTACTACCTCTTCTTTGTACATCTTTGTACGTCACCCTGAAGGAAAGACATGAAAAGGTAGCACAGCCTCTGTTCTTGACAAGAGAAGGGGGAGAGAGATTTGCTAGAAAACACCATGTCAAAACGATGGTAGTCAACATCCTTTTAACAGCATTACCAAAGACAGACCTAACATCGCCCCGCGCTGAGATACCTGAGAAGGTTCTAACACCTGGCGTGGTATCACCTTGCTGAAGAGAGCAGAAATGAGTATCAAGCAATTCACAGTTCTGGCTGGAGTTTCAGACATACGCTAGTAACGTTTCTAGCATAACTTTCCTAAGAAAAATAAGGTCATGATAATCTTTTGTCTCATTACTTATTTATCTGTGTTCAGAAAAGCAACGGCTAGAAATGGCACAGCACTACAAGATTTGCTAGACAACAGCAGACCCATTCAGGACGATGCTCTGTCCTTGAACGTGAGGAACATAAGCACATCAGTAAATTAATATCAAGAATGCCACAGAGCAGAGGTGCTCTCCTGCAGCCTCTGTCATAGAGTCGTAGTAGTACGAGACTCTAAAAGAGGCTTAAACAGCTCATTAAGCTAAGAGAACAAAACATTAGCTACACAGAAAACTGCAAATTACGGACAAATATGTTTGTTTACTTTTAACTAACGTGTTCCATCTCAGCCGCATCAAAGTACACGTCAATGTTTCAGTACAAGAGGAGGCTCTGTACCCGATTCTCATCGCAAAAGACGCAGTACAACACCTTTTCCGTCACTTTCATATATAGAGAGAGTGAAGTTATAAACACTTTACAAACCTTTTTATCTGAAAAGCTGTGGTATGGAAGGCATACCTGAAAAACAGGGAAAAATAAGATGGCCGTATGTGAAAGGAAAGGCTACTTTCCCTGAATGCTGAAAAGCAGCTAGCAACATGGGCAAAGCATTTCCAGTAATACAATTTGAGCGGAACTGAGATTTTGTAGATTAAATAGCTGAAAAAAAAGTTAAGTTTTCCATTTATAACTAACCTGTAACCTTTTGAAATCCAAGGATCCACTTAGCTTCTTTCTCAAAAAACCTCATCCAACTTAGATGAGACCTGGTTAGTTCAGTGCCACTGTGTAGCTTCAACAAGAACAACAGCAAAACCTCTTCAGTAGAACAGAATCAACTCTCAACTACTACAGAGAAGTATCTGAAAATCAGCTGGCTTGTCCTTCTCACCACCCCTGCCCAGAGGCTGCAGCTGCCTGTGATCCAAGGCTGAGCTCTGACACAGGACAGCTGCGCATCCTTGGCTCAGACATCCAGGGAAATTGCCAAGTGGTGAGGAAAAACCTTGCAAGGTGAGAAAGCTGAAATGCAGAGAGAGGCTGGGCTGTTGTAAGCGGGACAGTTAGGGTATCCAGAGAGGAAAATCAACATGAAAAGATGGAAAATGCTAATGGAAAACAACAAGGAGTTGGAAGACAGGAGCTCAGCAAGACTTCAGATCAGCCCAGTCCATGCAGCAGCAGACCCCCACCCTTGCCCTCCTGGCTGAAGGCTGCCCAGCCAGCAAAGTCCCTGAATTTATCTCCTTTGGGGTGCATGTTAGCACCTTGCACAATGTCTTGCTACTCTGTGCCATCTTTTGTTTTTACTGAAAGTGTAAAGCAGGGGGTTTTGTTAAGTGGCGTGGCTCCTGCTTGCAAAGCCTCTGCACATGAAAAAGGATGCAGTAAAGGGACCTGCTAAGGGAACATGACAGCAGGTACCTAAAGTGATTCCGTTCGGAGAAGGTGAAACAACCATTCAGCGTTTCCATATTCAGCTGACTCTCCCTGCTCTTGCAGAGTTTTCCCTTGGATTCCGTTCAGCCCAAGCTCATGGCAAGTTCACTCTTTCCAGTCTAATCACCATTTGCTTGGTGGAATTCTTACAGGCAATAGCAATGGACTGACTACACTGTTTCTGGATTTTCTATATGAAACTGGACTGTCATCTGATACTGTACACTACCAGAGACTAAAAACAGTTGCTGCAATCAACGTTGTTACCATCATCGAAACAGCAATTTAAATTGTTTGGGTTTTTATTTATTAAAATAATATGCAAACTATTTTTTCTGCTATAGTGAGAAAGGCAGAAGTTTCAAGTTCCGCCTCTTTTCCAAGCCACATTTCCATAGACATTGCTCTACGGTTGACTCACATGCTAAGCTTGGTGGGTGTATATTCCCACTGCAAGACACACACACCCCCCTGCAGACCCCTGGGCCAGGCTTCCATTTTCCACCCCAGACAGCGCAACGCGCGCGCTCCTTCCCGTTTTGAGTTCCCTGCTTTTCATTACCCTAACCCTTGACGTCCTCCTGATCACGTGCTGAAATCTGTGGCGAAATCATTTCGCTGAAAGGCCAACAGATCTGCCCATGCCGCTCCTCAGCTTTCCACTCTGGCTTGCGCAACACGCCTCACTCCTTCCCATGCTGAGCTCCTTATTCGTCATAATCCAAACGTCAGTCCTAATCCCCAGGCACATTCAAAGCCTGGTAGATGTATGTGGGAGATACGACTGAGAGACAAACAGCAGGTCTGCCGTTTCCCGTGCCAGCCCTCATCTTCCCACTGTGACTCGTACGACACAGACCACTCCCCCATCTTCTGAGCCTCTTATGTCTTATAACCCTCCTCCTCCCCTGAGGCTTTCAGCAGTCCAGATGGATTATGGAACAGTTCTCATACTATGTCGCTGTGCTATATGCTCAGACGAAAAAGAGAGGGTCCTGTGAAATTTACCCTGCTGTCCTTGGGGATGAAAACAAAAAACCACCAGGGAACAACATTGTGTGGAAAATATTCTGTAAGGCCTTGCGACGTAGCACATACCAATAGGTGGTGCAGGCATAAAGAGAACAGAAGTGAAGAGGGACAAGAGAGAACATGCACACCAACCTACCGTCCCTCAGTCCCAGCACAGGGCTTTCGGGGGCTTTAATTTTCCCATCGCTGTAAGCAGCTCCCATCAGAAAATAAAAGCAGAATCGTGTCAGACATCTAGGTTGGTCAGGAGGGGAAAAAGTCTAGAAAAGAAACCCCGTTGTTGTCCGACTCTTCACTTGGGAAGAACCTGCGACACTGACAACGAGCTGCAGCCTCCCCCCCGCCCCCTTTCTGCTGGAGGAAAACTGTCTTCATTGACCTTAGAAGCAGGGGGGCAGGGGGGCAGTGAACATAACAGGAGATGGGTTTCGAAACTGTATGACTGAGACTCTTCCTATATCAGCAACGCTAATGTATTTTATCTTTCTTTACTAACTAGGCATGGGCTAATAGTAATCCTTCCATTAGACTTCACATTTCAGACATACTGAAAGAAATTCTGCACTTTACCTGGAACATCTCTTTCCTTTTGGCCTTTAACAGGATTCTGAGCAGAAACGATTTGCAACCCACGAAGCCCTTCCAGCAAGTTACGCAGATGCACCATTTCACAGGGCATGCTGCTTTTGTCCTCCCTCATACCCCACACACTGAACGCAAGAAAGACTGTAGCCACACCTTCTTCTCTTTTTTGCCACCTTCTAAAAAGAGTTGAGAAGTTACTGGAAAGGTTTTCACTTATATTTAAAGTTTCCAGGAGAATATTCAAAATGTCTTCTGGATATGATTAGACACCCAACATACAAAACTCAACTAAACTGCCAGTTCCTGTGTTCAGCGACTTACAGTATTTGCAAGGCATGCTTGACCGTGTACAGACATATTTTTACCCTGAAAGTGAGAAAAAGGGAATGTTTCTCCGACGCCGGCTGTCCAAGTAGAATTTCTTCTAAGCTGTTCTTTTCCTCTTTTGAAACACATTCCTTTAGGTAAAGCTTACCTTTACAGGCAGGGATAAATGTCAAGCAACACATTCTGGGCCTTTTTTTGTAGCTGCCATAGAAGTTACATCCATAGAAAGAAGGCAGAAGTCTTTCCTTCCCCCCTCTTAATAAGAGCACTGGAAAGAGAACAAAATGCGTCTGCTCATTATTACATGCAAGAGCAGTGACTTGGACAATTCGCAAGAAGCCTACCGGTATGCACACTTTGCATCAGCTGTTTTAGTTGTCACACGGGGAACATGGCTTGCGTGAGCCAATGCCTGGAGAGAGAAAAAGCATCTTTGCAAACCTTGCTCTGGAGACCACTGATGGCTGAACGAGCGTCCACACTTCAAAGAGCATCACTAAATTTTGATATACCCCTTGCAAGTAATTAATAAAAACCACTTATAAGGCAATTGCAGGTTAGTAATGCTTTGGTGAATTTCACGGCCTAGCACATTCATTTTTATCCAGGACCACCTCTGGCTTTTCTAACATGTCATTATCTCTGACAATGTCAGTGGCTAACCACGTAGCAGAACTAAAGGAAACTGGCAAGGTCATTACAGTTGTGCCCTTTTCTTTATTTCATGTTACGAAAAAGCAGCTGGAAGGTTTTAGCCTTTACTTCCTCATCCCTTCCCAGTGCTTCGTCTGATATACTGATTCTGAATACTGATTTCATTACTTTCTTGGAGAGTGATATTTTCAAAGGACTGGGGTGATCAATAACTCAGGAAGAATTAAAACCAAGGTCAAGGTTAACAGTATGGCGATGTAAAGAGAAAGCCTGGCGGACTGTCAACAAAGGGGAGGAACACCTTTGGAAAATCTCTACATTCATTCTGGCTGGATATAGCAGGTCCTACTAAGGCAAATGTGGAGTCTGACTCCCGAGGATCTTCTCAGAGCACGTCAGATGACACAAAGGACAGACCACAAAGCCATTCTTAGCACAACCCTGCTCCGCAGCAGCACCTGAAGGGTACAGGAGCCAGGCAGGAAAGGCTTTCCCTATCATCACAGGCTGCCTTGCTGGCCTTTTCGGGCAGCTCCTCCCAGCGCTCCTCCTCCTGGGCCGAGCACCCCGTATCACCCTGTCTGCCCTGAGCGCCTGTGCACTCCCATAGGCAGTGCTGCCTCCCAAAATAGGTCCACCCTTTGCCACTTGTACACCCTCCACACTGGTGTAGAAGGAGCAAATGCAGTACTTTGCAGACTCAGTCATTCATTGGCAATGGCTGTTTGTGGCAGGGATGCAGCTTCCACAGGTATTTTGCTCTGCGCGAGAGGAAACTGCCTCAGTGCACGCTGGCAAAAGGCTGACAATCTCAGTAAAGCTGCGCTGATTTTTGATTTAAAGTTTTGTTTTCTGTCTTGTGACTGATTCGACAAAACAGACCCAAGACTTGGAAAGAGATGCAGCGAAGGCTCTTGGCTGTGGGCGTGTTTTGGCCAGAATCCCTTCCGAGCCCAAGAGCAGAGTTTTCAACTTACTGCATCAGGAAGAGCCTGGCGTGGTCAGTTTTGCTGCACTCTGACTCGGAGGGTGTCACAGTCACTCCTCACACCCCGCGTGGGAGTCCCGGGGTGCAGCTCACCGCCGCGGCGCTCCCGTGCCAGGACGGAGCCCAAGAGAAGTCCAGCGGTGCGGGACCAGCGATCCCCGTGCCAGCGTCACCTGGCCTTGGCACGTGCCTTTGCCCGGAAACATGGAAACAGCGTCAGAGAGGGCTGCTCCCAGGCGAGTCGCCCAGCTCAGGGCTGAGGAGAGCTGGCCATGACAGCTGGAACAGGGCCTGTGAGGGGAGGGGCCTCCGCTGCGCACGGCCCCATGGGAGGGAGAGGCTCTCTGCTGCATGCAGCCACGGGAGGGGGAGGGGCGCTCTGCTGCACATGGCCCTGCCGGGGCGGGGGGGGGCCTTTCTGTTACACACCACCTCACAAGACGGAGTGTCTCTCTGCTGCACAGGGCCCCATGAGGGGGGCAGGAAGGGGCACTGTCAGTCTCCCTCCCCTCGCGGCGCCCCGCCCTCCATAGGTGACATGCGGGGCTGGGGCGTGCCAGGGGGCGGTGCTTGGGGGAGGGGCAGCACCCCGGGGGCGTGGCTGCAGTGGGGAGGCTGGGCTGTGAGGTCACAGAGCCCCGCTGTGCCACGCGTGATGTGCTGTGCCGTGCGCGGGCACTGCTTCAGCAGTGCCAGCAGCGGTGACGACAGCAGCAGCACCAGCGGCAGCACCAGTGACCGCGGCATGGTGCAGGCGCGGGGGCCCATGGCCCCCACCTGCCTGCTTATTCTCCTCCTCCTGGTGGCCCTGCAAGCCCGGCATGCCCGGCCTGCTCCGTGGCGAGAAAGGGGATTAGGTAGGCAGGCAGGCAAGGGCCAGCACCAAGATGCTGGGGTGGCAGTGGGGCTGGGGTCATGGTGGGGCAGGGCCGGGAGAGCAGCAGGGCCAGGCTGGGCCGCGGGAGTAGTGGCCAGCTCCACGGGCAAGTGGCAGGTAGACGCCCTGCGGAGAGGCACAGGGAGCTGCAGCCACTGCAGGGGCCTTTTCCAGGTGAACAGTGGGGCCGGGAGCAGTGCTGCGGGGTGAGAAACCGTCCCTAGACTAGGCCTTGCTCCAGCCTGCCCTGGGGCAGCCTTCCCGCGGCCTGCGTATCGGGGCCAGAGCTGCACGGCAGGCCTAGGCAATAGCCGGTGGGAGCGCTTCTCCCGCAGGCTGGTCACAGCTGTGCCTGGGGCTGCGGCTCTGCTGCTCCCTGGCCGGGTCCCAGCTTTCAGCCTCCAGGACATCCATCCTTGAGAGAGGTCCGCTCAGGAAAACCGGAGCACTCCTGTTCCAGCCACGCAGTGCTCTGCTCGGGCAAACCTGGGTCCCCAACACACAGCCCCAGCCCGCAGCCTGGGGGAAGAGACAGGGCAGCGCTGGTGCAGCCTCTCACTGGCCAGCAGAGTCTTCTCCCTGAGACGTGTGAATGATCTTTTTTTTTCCTCCAGCACTTTCATGTGGACTTTTTTTATGCACAGTAGCGTCGTCCCAACAAGAAATCCGAGAGGGGCCGTATGTTTGTCCATCTGGTCCTTGAGGGGTGTTGCACATGGCCTGGAAATAGCATTTGGAGAGCTTCCAAGTGCCAGCCAACAGGTCACTGAAGCCCCTCTGCAGCTTTGGAAACTTCCACCCACATCTCGGTCACACATCATTACTTGACTCCCTTGCAGTCGCTGCAGGTCACTGAGAAAGTAGATCACAACCTCTAACGGAAACGTACTTGATTACAGCTGTGCCTGTAGGTGATGGCCACCTGACTCCTAGGACAGATCTTGTCCCGGATCCTCAGGGTGATCCCACAGGTATGTCACCTGAATGAATGAGCATTTAGGTTTTAATATTCTGTTCATATGAAATTTAACTTAGTTCAGACATGCAGAAGAGCAGAGGGGGAATGGGTCGGGCTCAGTGATGGGCCCTAGGGCGCTCTGCCTCGTGCAGCTGTCTTGCCCAGCCCCTCCAACCCTGCGCTGCTTCCAGTGCGTGCTGCAAAGCCAGCAAGCTTGTTGGGGTTGAGTTTAGAGCTGGTGTCAGCTCCAGGGAGTCCTTTCTCCCAACAGCTCCGTGCATGGTTTGCTTGGGATCAGCATGGCCCAGCCACCCAGTAACTGCACGGTGCTCCTGAGTGGAAGGGAGAGACGAGTGCCATGGAGCAATCCCACATTTGAACTGCATTCACTGCTGTTCAGATCTGCACAAGTATATTGAAATATTTCCCGGGAGCTGCTCTGTTCTGTTTACAGGCATGGCTGGAGATGGTGGATCTGCAGCTTCCTGGCTGGGTTCCAGGGCTGTTGCGCAGGGAGATCACACGGGTATGTCATGGCTTTTAACCTCCTTTGAGAGCTGCCCGCTCAAAGCCCAAATGTAAGCGAGGCATCTGTTGCAGGCGTGAGACTATAGAGTGCCTGGTGCGTGCCATGTCATTACGTGATCCCCTCGTACATTCTGCTATTCAGTTATGACGGTGTATATCACAATGTGTGGTGAAAACTTCTCATGGGTGTGCGGTTGCAGATGTGGCTCCGGCTCCAGGTCCTCGGCTGGATCCTGCGCTGGAGCTCCCCTGGCAGCCCAGGGGTGAGTAGTCAGTCTCGACTGACTTGACAGACTAAGCACTCCATTTCAGTATCTTGCTAGTGAGAAACTTAACTTAATACGTTCTGTTAAGGTCCTCAAAGAGCAAAGTATGAAGCCAAAATAGGGGAATCTTCCCAGTGGTCACCAGAAGTCCTGAAGGAAATCCTTAAAGAACTGGAGAAAACAGCACATGGTGGGTATATATCCCCCCTTAACCACTTAAGACTTGGGAAGCTGAGGTTTTAGACACATGTATGGAGAAGCCATAGCCAACACAAGCAGAAAGGAATCGATCAGAGCCTCGCTGCACTGGCACTCGATTTCACAACTTGCAGGCCATGACGAGCCACAGAGATGGTCCAGAGTCTCTGCTGCCAGCTGTGGTTCAAGCTGAGTCCCAGGGACAGCTAGCTGTTGCCCCAGTTTTACCGTTACTGGCCAGGGTGGTTCTGGGCAGGTGTTGATATCCAGCCGGCAGGGAGTGGTGTCACTTACGCCTTGCAAAGAGCTTGGGGTTCAGTCTACTCTGTGTGCGTGTCCGTTACCCTTACTGTGTGATGGACTTGGCATGATGGGACATGCTTCTCCAAAGGGCCCTTTTCCCCAGCTGAACTGGCTCCAGCATCTTCCTGTCCTCTCTGAAGGAAGTCATTTACCATCATGTTGCAGTTTGCCAAAAAGGCATGCACTAAGGGCGAGCGAGAAGATCACATGCCATCTCCTCGTCTCTCGGCAGGTCAGGTTTTGCTACCTGCTGGTACACTGGAAAGTGCCTAGCCCTTTAATTTTTCTCTGTGAATGACACATTGTTTGGACTAGTGATGAGGTGCACCCCCCAAATGCCCAGGCTTCGTTTCTAAGCATTATTAACGGATTTTGCCCCCTGAAGATACCGTGTTCCTTCTAATGCAAGTGACCCCATTTCTTTTGTAAAGAGATGGACCGTCAGACTGTGGAGAAGGAGGCGCTTCAGCAAGGAGGCAGTCACGCAGTGCCAGTCTCTGATGAAAACACAGGGGCAATTCAATCAACAGGTAATTGCTGTCCCTCGGTCATCCCGTGCCATAAATCCAAATCAGTGTGCCTGCAGGCTCTTCCCCTGGTGCCCGCTACTGCACACCGTGTCAGCAGGCAAACTGTTAGTACAGAGCAAGTGTTCTAAAAGAAGCTAGGAACGGCTCTCTGAGGAGGACTGTCATCTCTGGCATGTGGAGGTTGTTGCCATCAGCATGCCAGAGAGATGCTGGCAACTCTCTCGGGATGCAGAGAGATGCTCACCTCCCACTGCACCCGGTTCACAGGAATTTCAGAACTCTGCCCTTTTGGGAACAAGGCCATCTGAACCATGCTCAGTAGATGATGGGAAATGTGACTCTTAATCGAATGTACCTCCCTCGGTACCTGCGTCCCAGAGCTTGCCGTGAGTCCCTAGAGGCCCAGGGACTCTGTAGGCACAACAGCGGGTGATCTCTCCTGCGAACTGAGGTCCAAGGAGAGTCACTGATGAATCAGCCATGAGCTTAGAGGGAACGTGCACTGTCCTTCTCTATCCTCTGTGCCTGAGCCATGCTAAAGCTTTCCCTTTTTTGATTCTTGGCAGTGCTGTCCAACCCCGGGGAAGCCCACCGTGCCAGGATATATGAATTCTTTCACAAGAATCCAGGTAATGAGCAGTCTTGCAGGGGGCCATAAGTGGGAGACAAGTCCTGAAATCTGGGGGCATGCGAGCACTGCCTGTACTAGAGAAGAGGCAAAGGGGGAGAGTGAGGTTCAGGTCTATCCTGAGAGGGCCTGACTCTGTCCCCTCGGGGTTTGGGTGCTGGACTGGGGAGGGAGAGCTGGGGGTGGCGCTCCCTGATGCAGGGGTGGTTCTGTCCATGTCACTCCAAGGGGCGACTGGTCAAACAGCTGTGCTCCCCCACATGCTCTCCATCAGGCCTCGTGAGTTCTGTTCAGTGGGACAACTTGTCCCAAAGGGTCAGAGAGAGCCTTGGAGAGTGAAGGTGGGCAAGTACAAAAGAAATCATGTGCAAATGTGAAGGGTGGCCAAGAGGACAGATCAAACCCATGACACTGGGTAAACTGGATTACAGTCATCCCAGGGTGTAAGCAGAGCTGAGAGGACAAAGAGAGGCTCCAGAGTGCATTGATTTGCAACAGCTTTGGGAGTTCCCTTTGTTTCTGCTGAAACCAAGGAAATGTGGCAGCGCCAGGATGGTCTCTGGTTCAGAGAGGCAAACAAAGTGAGAAAGAGAATTTCCTGGCAATGTCAGACCTCCTGTGAGATTACCAGTAGTGCACAGGGGACACTAACGTGCAGAACTGTTCCTCCAGGCATGGATGGCAAGAGAAGCTCAAATGCTGCAGATCCTAAAGATTTCCAGAAGTACTGCACAGAAGGCGCCATGGCGGTCTTGGGCTCCATGCTGCTTGGGATGGTATTTTGTTGTGCTATTCATCTGTGGAGGAAGAGAAAACAGTGAGTTGTTGGGAGGTGTTTTTGCACAACTTCTGTATTGGATCGCTGCTACTAGCCATGCAGCATTTTGAGGCAGGGTACTCTGGAGTGCCGAGTTAGCTACCGATTAGACTCGACTGAGATTTCTGCTGTAAGATGTTTTAACTGGCCTCTCAATTCATGGGCACTGTTTTCTGAAACCCTCCTTACTGTGGCAAGTGTCAGTTAAAAGTGACCCTGCCTCAACAAGAGCAGACCCAGCGACAGATGTAGGCAGAGCAAAGTCAGAAAGCAAAAACAACAAGGGATGACACGGCCATAGGAACTGAGAACTGCAAGAACGACATCTCCCTACCAGTGAGCCTTCTAGCGAGCCTTCCATCACAAATCACCCTGTTAGGTGATGCCGTAAATCCCAGATGTTCACCTCGGCCAAGGTGCCCCAGCACCTAAGACCGTGGTGAGGAACCTTCCTGGCTATCTGCCTTGCTTTGGAGAAAGAGAGTCAGTCTGTCCCATCTGCACCTGAACACTGCCAGCGTGTGCATTCTCAGCACAGCCAGGAATTCTGTCAGTGCAGAGGTACGTATTGAGAGCACCTCACCGAAGAGAGAGCCCAGGCTGTCACCTTGTCTGGTCAGGGATGGGCAGGGGAGCCGAGTGCTGGTCTCTGCCAGGCACACAGAGAAAGGAGAACCAGAGGCTCTCCTGGCCCTGCAGTGCCGCGCCTGGCTTTGGTCCCCCTCGTCTGTGGGGGTCAGGTCTCCTTTGCGGCACATGCAGAGCAGGCAGGTCGGGATGGTCAGGGCTAAGAGGAGGCGAGCCATGGGCAGGTGGGCAGAGCCCCAGCCGAGGAGTGTGGGGTGCCCTGTTTTCTGCACAAAGCTCTCCGTTCCTACAGGTCCCATGTGCAGCCAAGTGCCCGCACCCCATGGTGCACCCAGTGCTGCCCTGCACCCACCCAGCACCGCAGCTGTGGCGGGGCCTCAGCAGCCTCCTCTCTCCGCAGGCGCCTCTCTGCAGCTTCAGGAGCCCAGCCTGACACCAGCAGCTGCAGCTCACACCCAGCACCCCTGCGAGCCGGACCTGATATCAGCAGCCACCGCTTGTGCCTGGAAAACTGTCCCACCTGCCACGGAGCCCCGGGGGGAGCAGCCCCTGCCAGCCCCAACAGCAGCCTGGCTCACCCACCCCCACCCCAGCCCCCATGGCTTTCCAGCTCAGCCAGATGACTCTTGCAGGACTGGCCCAGTGCCCTCCAGCCCCTGGAGGAACTGAAATCACCCCCCACCCCCCAAGCTATAGGGTGTCTAATAAAAGACAGGCTTGGAGCCTAAAAATGAGGATTTGGGCGCTCAAAATGTGGCTTTGGACCCTGAAAATGAGGGGAACTTTTTGGTTCCCATATGGACCTCAGAAATGAAGCTTTGGTCCTTACTGTAGATGAAACAAGGATCTAAAACGATTACAAGGTTTTAGCATGTGTCACTAATCAACTCTAAGTTTTGCAAGTTTCTTAATATATGGAAGGTTATTGATTACATGGTTAGTATGACATTAGTATAGAATTCTTTAGCCTAATAACTGTGTGATTTTGTTTAACGGGCTACTCTCGTAGTCCTTAGGCTGTATTTCCTCAATGCTAACATTTCAGCTATGTGTAAACAGTTAATCACGAGGAAAGCAGGCCTCTTGAAAATTAAAACCAAGAAGAGTTAAGAGCAAGGACAGAGAGATTAAAGAGAACAGAGAAGATATCTTAACCTTGAGCGTAGAGACAGACTGGCAGGAGTGCTCTAACAAGGATGATAAGAAGGAACCGCTTGGCTGGACAACAGAAAGGACAAACATCCAAGGAGAAGAAATTATCCTCAAGAGACCCGTGACCATAAAAGGGAAAAAAGAGTAGGGGGCTGACTCCCGAAAAGACCACCGACAACCACCTGAGACCCTCGCGCATGCATAGTGGAGTTTTGGAACGCCAGCATTTTGTAAACGTAATATATAAGCAAGGAGGCGGTGATTTCTTGGAAAATGTGTGACTATTCATGTCTTTAAGGTATATAAAGGATGAACTTTTGTTTCAGTGCACGCATGTTAGGAAGAGCTATCCCCCATGCATCCGGCCCTGTAATAAACATACCTGCTTTATAACTCATTTTGAGTTGTGAAGTTTGTTTCCGCACGTCATAGAATCATAGAATCATAAAATTGTTGGGATTGGAAGGGACCTTTAAAGGTCATCTAGTCCAATCACCCTGCAATGACCAGGGACTTCTTCAACTGGACCAGGTTCTTCAGAGCCCCGTCCAACCTGCCCTTGACTATTTCCATGGATGGGGCATCTACAACCTCTCTGGGAAACTTCTTCCTGTGTTTCACCACGTGCACAGTAAAAAATTTCTTCCATCCCTCTGATCATTTTTGTGGCCCTCCTCTGGACCCACTCCAGCATGTCCATGTCTTTCCTGTGCTGAGGGGCTCCAGAGCCGGCCACAGTACTCCAGGTAGGGTCTCACCAGAGCGGAGTTAGAGGGGCAGAATCACTTCCCTCGACCTGCTGGCCGCGCTGCTTTTGATGCAGCCCAGGATACAGTTGGCCTTCTGGCCTGTGAGCGCACATCGCCAGCTCATGTCCGGGTTTTCATCCAGCAGTACCCCCAAGTCCATCTCAGCATGGCTGCTCTCAATCCCTTCATCCCCCAGCCCGTACTGATACTGGTCTTTGAGCATTCCAGTGGAGGCTTAGACCTGTAAAAGAGGGATTTGGACCCTATAAATGAGAGTCTGAACCCTTAAAACAGGAGTTTGGAAGTTAAAAATGGGGCTTTGGGCCCTAAAGATAGGGCTGTGGAAATGAAATTGAGGCTTTTAACCCTCAATTAGGGGGTTTTAGGATTAATTAAATTAATTGATTAAATTAGGATTTGTGCCCTCAAATGATGCTTTGGTAGCAAAAACTAAGGCTTTTCACCCTACAAGTGGGTCTTTGGAGGCTCAAAATGAGGCTTTGGACATTAAAGAAATGAGGCTATGTACCCTAAATGAGGAGTTGGGCCCTTAAAATGAGGCTTTGGGCCCTTAAAATGAGGCTTTGGGCCCTCCAAATGAGTATTTGGAGCCTCAGAATGACGCTTTGGGCTCTCCAAATTGCAGACTGGATCCTAAAACTTAGACTTTAGTTCCTGAAAATGAGGCTTTGGTAGCTGAACGTGAGGCTTTGGAAGCTAAAAATAAGGGTTTGGGCCTGAAAATGAGCCAAAGGCCATATGGCTTTGGACTCTAAAACTCAGGCTTTGGAACGTCAAAATCAGACGTCAGGCCTTAAAAATGCTGCTCTGGGCCCTTAAAATGAGTCTTTGAAACTTCAAAGCGGAGCTTGGTACCTATAAAGTAGGCTTTGGACACTAAAAATGCATTTTTGGACTTTAAAAATGAGACCTTGCAAACTAAAACGGAGCCTTTGGACCATTAAAATGAAGCTGCTCTCTAGAAAGAGGCTTTCTGCAGCTTAAAATGGGGGTTTCGATCGAAAAATGAAACTGTGGGCCCTAAAAAAAGGCTATGGGTAATACCAGACAAGTTTGGACCCTAAAAATGAAGCTTTGGGCACTATAAATGAATCACTGAATACTAAAAGAGAGGTTGGACCATAAAAACGAGGGTTTGGAAACGCAGGATGTGGCTTGGACCCTAAAAATGACTAGCTGAATCCTAAAACTGAGCCTTTGGAGCCTGAAAATCACAGAATCACAGGATCATTAAGGTTGGAAAAGACCTTTAAGATCATCAAGTCCAACCATCCACCCAACACCACCATGCCCACTAAACCATGTCGCAAAGTGCCACGTCCACGTGTTTTTTCAATATTTCCAGTGATAGCGACTCCACTACTTCCCTGGGCAGCCCGTTCCAATGTTTCACCACTCTCTCAGTGAAGAATTTTTTCCTAATATCCAGTCTATACCTCCCCTGGCACAACTTGAGGCCATTTCCTCTCATTCTATCGCTTGTTACTTGGGAGAAAAGACCAACACCCACCTCACCACAACCCCCTTTCTGGTAGTAGTGAAGAGCGACAAGGTCTCCCCTGAGCCTCCTCTTGTCCAGGCTAAAGAACCTGAGTTGCCTCAGCTGCTCTTCATAAGACTTGTGCTCTGGACCCTTCGCCAGCTTCATTGCCCTTCCCTGGACACACTCCAGCAATTCAGTTTCTTTCTCGTAGTGAGGGGCCTGATGCTCTCTCACTCCAAACACATAGAGAGACCCTCACCACCTTGGTGTCATGTACATATCCACACTGAAAACTCACTGCTCTTCCAGGATACTACTGTATAACCACGTGGTTATAAAAGTCTCTCCACTGCTCCGTGCACAGGCAGAGCCTGAATCCCAGGTTACATTTGATGGCCCCGTGTTATGCAGAAGGTGTTTGCTTCTGCCCACCAGAGCTGTGAAGCTCTCAATAGACCAAGCTTTCTCATGCTTGCTGTCATTTTCATGCCTCCCTTTGTGAATGGGCAGGTGGAATGTCAGAAGATTTTTAGGACAGGAATTGGGGATGAAACTCAACTGTCTGCAATTTGGATCTGCAGTATTGTCATCTCTGGAGCTCTGCACAGCTCTCTGGTCTTTCCATCTGTAGGAAAGGGACAGGAAAGGGCCACAAAATATTTGAGGCCATGCAGTGGTGGCTCCGTCCTCATATACCAGCAGTTGGGTGAGGGACCTGTGAGAACACACACGCTACCAAATCCAGAGACAAGGCTTGAACAATGCAGTTACTGCCAATATATATGACCTTGGACTGATAGGATGAGAGGAGACTGTTTGGTTAGCTCAGTGGCATATTTTCTAAGCTGTCAGTAAATAAATGTTTACCTGGAATTATAACCTTGAGTGTAGAGACAGACTGGCAGGAGTGCTCTAACAAGGATGATAAGAAGGAACCGCTTGGCTGGACAACAGAAAGGACAAACATCCAAGGAGAAGAAATTATCCTCAAGAGACCCGTGACCATAAAAGGGAAAAAGGACTAGGGGACTAACTCCCCAAAAGACCACCGACGACCACCCCAGACCTCCGCGCATGTGTAGTGGAGTTTTGGAACGCCAGCATTATGTAAACGTAATAGATAAGCAAGGAGGCGGTGATTTCTTGGAAAATGTGTGCATATTCACATCTTTCAGGTATATAAAGGATGAACTTTTGTTTCAGCGCATGTTAGGAGGAGATATCCCCCATGCGTCCAGCGCTGTAATGAACATACGTCAAGAGGGACTCCATTTTAGGTGACGTTTTAGCTCTAGAAACTACTGAAATTGGTGTTTAGAAGCCAGGATGGAGTGTTTGTGCTGGAGCCACTGCAGAGCCCGAAGCATGACCCCAGCACAGAGGCAGCAGCGAGCGTCAGAAGTACTCACAGCATTGGATGTGTGCAGGTAAGAGGACACCATCTCCCTCTTGACCCTAGTGTCCTCCGTCAGAGGCTGCTGCTTCTCTTGCTTAGGTTCATATTCCGCTGTTGAAGAAAAGGGAACAAGCTTTCACCGTGTTCATCTCTTCCTCCATATTATAGGGAGTTACAGTTAGAAAGGATGGGACAGGAAATGGGACAGAGAGGGAAAGACAGAAGATAGGGACATGAAGAGGGACTCTTTTCCCTAACCCTAACCCTAGGCAAGCGGTTCCTTCTTATCATCCTTGTTAGAGCACTCCTGCCAACCTGTCTCTAAGGTTAAGATATCTTCTCTGTTCTCTTTAATCTCTCGGTCCTTGCTCTTAACTCTTCTTGGTTTTAATTTTCATGAGGCCTGCTTTCCTCATGATTAACTGTTTACACATAGCTGAAATGTTAGCATTGAGGCAAATAGAGCCTAAGGACTATGAGAGTAGGCCGTTTAACATAATCACACAGTTATTAGGCTAAAGAATTCTATACTAATGTCAAACTAACCATGTAATCAATAACCTTCCATGTATTAAGAAATTTCCAAAACTTAGAGTTGATTAGTGACACATGCTAAAACCTTGTAATTTAGACCCTTGTTTCATTCCCCCCTTTTCTATTATCCTTGCGAATTCTTTCGCAATCCCTCATAACATACCATTATAATTTGTCCACTGATTAAAATACCTCCCTCTTGCTACTTCATGTTTGATCTTATTCTTTTTCCACATAACATAATCATCCACACTCTTGAACATCGAATCATACAACAAGTACATAAAACAAATAAGTAATTTGGTTAATTTGTTAATTTGTTCCAAACTTCTTCAAATCCCCAAGAGGTGTCATCTAAAGATATTCTTATCATGACCTACTCCGTAGTGGGGGTTATTAAATAGAGAGATGTTAACCGGAACTGGAAATCCTATTAGAGATAAAGTTTGGCTAGAATCTCCTAATATTATTATGTATTTCTGTACATTTTTTTCGCCTAACTGGGCGAGATCTTCCCCTTGGTATTGGGATTGGTACAGCCTCCCAAGCAAAATTCCAAATGGACTTAAATTCTCTTTAGTTCTTGGTTCTACCCTGATTCGTAATAGAGCTAGTGGGAGCGCTTGGTACCAATGTAGATTCGCTTCTTGACTGATTTTATCTAGCTGTTGTTTAAGTAAATGATTCATTTTCTCAACTTGTCCACTTGCCTGTGGCCGATATGAGGCCTGTAGTTGCCAGTTTGTTCCTAAAATTTTAGTAACTTGTTGCACTATTTGCACACAAAAATGAGTACCCTTATCTGAGGACATCACAGTTGGTACCCCGAACCTAGGGATAATTTCATTTAAAAGTACTCGTGTCACTTCCCTAGCACTATTAGTTCGATAGTGGCCGATATGAGGCCTGTAGTTGCCAGTTTGTTCCTAAAATTTTAGTAACTTGTTGCACTATTTGCACACAAAAATGAGTACCCTTATCTGAGGACATCACAGTTGGTACCCCGAACCTAGGGATAATTTCATTTAAAAGTACTCGTGTCACTTCCCTAGCACTATTAGTTCTGCAAGGGAAAGCTTCTGGCCAGCACGAAAAGGTATCTATTAATACTAACAAATACCGAACCCTCCCTTTTCTTGGGATTTCAGAAAAGTTTATTTGCCAATTTTGACATGGAACTTTCCCTTTATCAATACTTCCATGTTTTACACGATTTTCTACCTTTGGATGATTCTTTAAGCATATTTCACGTTTATTAACCATGGTTTTTACAGTTTAAAACAAATTCCTGGCTACTATTTGCTTCCTAAGGGAATTATACAAGGCTTCAGTTCCCCAATGAGTCTCGTCGTGTTCTGCTTTTACCAGTTTCCATAATATTCTAGAGGGAACTATTATTCTGTTACCTTTTAATTTTGCCCAACCTGATGATTCAACTTCTGCTTCCAAATCTTTAATTAATCTAAGATCCTTCTCATCATAATCAACCAAGTCTGGTAGCAGCAAAGCTTTTTCAGGAATCAAACTTAATACCTCACCTTGTTCCACAGCTCTTTTTGCCTCATGATCTGCCTATTCAAAGGCAAATAAATTGCAGCTTTCAGGGGCCAAGGTGAGGCAAAAGAATGCCTCTTTCAGATCCAATACTGTGAACGATTCATGGGTTTCTTTTAAATTAGTCAATAAGGTGTATGGGTTTGCCACTACCAGGTGTAAATCTTCAGCTATCTTATTTATTGCCTGCGGGTCTTGTGCCAGTCTGTAGGCCTTGCCATCAGGCTTTTTTTTTTTTTTTAAGGGGTGATGGAGTGCGCCCCAGGCCCAGCTGGCTGGACAGGCCGTGAAGCGGCCTGGGGCTGTGGGACAGGCCTCAGGTGAGGTGCCGGGGCCGGGGCAGCTGCAGGGGGCAAGCAGGGCTGGGGGAGTCAGGGTGCATGGTGCCCAGGAGGGTCTGCCTCCATCTCCTCCCTCTCCCCAGCTCTTGGGTCACCCCTGGGGCTGCTGCGGCCGGGCCTGGCTCCAGCTGACCAGGAGCCTGTTGCCCCAGGCAGTTTGGAGCTCCCCCCTGCCACACCCGGCCAGCCAGCGGGCAAGAAAGACCCCTGCGCCCGCCCAAAGGCTTCGCTCCTTACAGGCAACACGGCCACCGAGAAGGCGAGTGTGCGGAAATGACAGTTCCGCACATGCCCCTGCAACCAACATGGCCACCTGGCATGCCCCAGGACTACAGCTCCCGGCATGCCCTGGGAACCAACAGGGCTGCCTGGGTGTTCTGTGGCCCAGGACTACAGCTCCCGGCATGGCCTGGGGCGCCCCTTCCTGCTGTCTGACCCTGCAGGGCCACCATCCCCTGGGCCAGGTGCAGCCCCCCTGCAAGCCCCGGGGCTGCCTGCCTGGGGCTGCCCCGGCCCCGGCCCCGGCCCAGGCATCGGCCCCGCTGCAGCAGGGAGGAGGAGGAGAGAGGGGCAGAGCTGCAGAGAGAGGTGGGGCAGGGCGGTGGGGTGGCAGGAGAGGGACGGGAGATGGACAGAGGGATGAAGAGAACGGGGGGAGGAGATGGGCAGGGAGTGGAGGAAGGAAAAATACTGGTGAGGAGCTGGCGCAGGGAGAGAGCGGGAAAGAGGTGGAGGGGAAGGGGGCAGCGGGGTGCAGGAAGAAAAAGAGTGATAAGCAGAGGGACAGAGGGGAAAGGGTGAGAGGGGAAGAGGAAGGGGAGAGGGAAAGGGAGAGGCAGGGACAGAGAGCAGGACACAGAGCAAGGGAAGGATGGGAAACAGTGCAGAGAGACTGAGAAACAGAGGGATGTGGATCAGGACAAGGAGATGGAGGACGGAACAGCGATGGCCTCCAGGATGGAGACGGAGGAAAGGCAAAAGGGGACGGGGAGCAGGAGGGAGGCTCAGGGAGAAGGGAGAAGGCCCAGCCAGCTGAGCAGGGGATACAGTCAGGAAGGAAGGGGCAGGCTGCAGGACAGTGGAAAAATAAGACCAAGAAGCAGGACACAGGGACAGAAAAAAGAGAAAGACCGGGAGCAGGAGAGAGAGGTGTGCAGAAAGAAAAAAACAGCAGTGGGCTATAGGACAGATAGGGAAGAGCTAGAAAACACAGGCAGGGAGCTGACCGGAGAAAGGCAAAAATAGCAACAGGTTATGGGGCAGGGAGGGAGGAATTTAAAAAACAGGAGTATAGGAGTAATGAGACAGAGCAAGAAAGAGCAAGGAAAAAAATAATGATGGGCTAAAGAGAGGGAGAGAGGGAGGGGTTAAGAAGTGGGGACATGGAGCAAGGGAGAGTGAGATGGAGAAAGGGAAAAAACCAAGTTAGCCAAGGGCTAACAGGAGAGAGAGGGAGGACTTAAAAAACAGGGACAAAGAACTGGAAAACGAGGCAGAGGAAGGGGAAAGCAGTGACAGGCTACAGGGCAGAGAGGGAGGAATTTGGAAATAGGGACAGGGAGAGAGGCAGAGAAAGTAAGAATAGCTACAGGCTACAGGACAGAGAGAGGGGAATTTTAAGAATGTGGGGACAGGGAGACAGACAAAGAAAGAAAGAAAGAAAGCAAGAAAGAAGTTGCAATGGGCTAAAAGGACAGAGCGAGAAGAATTTAAAAATAAGGACAGGGAGCTGGGCAGAGGGAGATGGAAAAAGAAAAAATTGTGATAGGCTACAGGGCAGAGAGGGGGGAATTAAAAAATGGGGAAAAGGAGCCGGACAGAGAGGAATGGAGAAAGACCAAAAGTACCAAATGAAGATCACCTTGTAGAGTGGCCAGGGCTGGTGAAAAAAGCCCAGCTGGGGTGAAAAAATCACACAGCTTTTTTTTGTTTGTTTGCTGGTTGGATTTGCTTTTAAAAATAAATACTATTTAATCTCTAAATACAACTTGCAAGGAAAAAGTACCAGGCTGGACACATTTAAAGCCAATACCTGTCCAACAGCCACACAAATCACCCCTCACTCCTGCTGTTCACACTTCACCGCCTGCCTGCAGGTACAGGCAGCTGCCCTGTTTCCTGAGCGCTCCCCAGGAGCAGCACCACCAAGCAGCTAAGAAAAATGAGCTGCCTGCAAAAACTCAAGAACAGTTTAATTCTGGGCAATTTTCCCTCTTTTTAGGCCTGCTGGTAAAGACTTGTCTGGCGAGAGATGGCTCGGGATCACAGCAGGGTCGGCAGCGCTGCTTTCTGGATCACGTGGCAGCGATGGGCAAAGGGACAGGTTGTCAGATCCTGGGGCCAGCCAGGGCCAGGGTCACCCCTGCCTGGTTTTTCCTTGCAAAGCCCCAGCCAGTGCCAGCCCTGCTGCAGCCCTCAGGCTTAGGCTCAAAGACCTGGGCATTTCTGCGGGTGCTGCACCCTGCTGAGCCCTACCGCTGACTGCCAGGTGCCCTGGGCTTCCCCTCATCCTCTGCAGCACCAGGGGCATTGCAGAATGTCTTGCCTGCTCCCCGCGGCTGTCCTGACCCACACCTGCACCTTGTACGTGCTGTCACACAGCTGATTTGGGGGCAGCAGGTCTGTCTTGTGGCACCCTGGAAATGAGGGCAAAGCAAATGCCATTGCTTCCGTTGCCCATAGCAAATCCCAATGGATGGTTCAAAGTCTCCGAGTGCCTCAGCCTTTCTCCCCAGGAGTTTTTAAGCCAAGCACCTTTTCAGGGTGTGACAGATGATGTGAAAGATGGGTGCTGGTGACATCCTGGTAGCTCTTTCCCACTCCCACTTCCAAGTTGTGATGTTTGAGATCTGGGGCCACCTGGAGGCCCTGGCGGAGATCTCCATGGAGTTTGTGTTCAATTTTTTGGCATTTTATGTCTACCACGTGCTAGGGTTATGGGGTGGCACTGTTATGGTATGCCAGAGTTTAAGCAAGTTAGGATTAAAGTGTGTTATTGTTATGGGAAGGACCTGGGTTTGTTATGCTATTTTTGCTTCATCCTATGTTCTGAGTGGTCTTTTTTTGAGAGTCATTTTTTAGATTGTTTGATTTTTTAGGGTTTGGATAGAGGCCTTTAGTTTGTGTATGAGGTTTAGAATCATAGAATCATAGAATAGTTTGGGTTGCAAGGGACCTTTAAAGGTCATCTAGTCCAACCCCCCTGCAATGACATCTTCAACTAGATCCTGTTGCTCAGAGCCCCGACCAACGTGACCTTGAATGTTTCCAGGGATGGAGCATTTACCACCTCTCTGGGCAACCTGTGCCAGTGTTTCACCACCCTCATTGTGAAAAATGTCTTCTTTATATCTAGTCAAAATCTCCCCTCTTTTAGCTTAAAACCATTTCCCCTTGTCCTATCGCAACAGGCCTTGCTAAAAGTCTGTCCCCCCTTCTAGTTGTTTTTTTGTGGTTCTGGTGGTTTGAGTCACATTTTCTGTCTTGCAGTCATCATTTGTGGTCTAACATGTCTGACCAGGACGGCCAGTGTCGTGTTCCTCTGCTCCCTCAGTAAGTTTGCAGATGACACCAAGTTGGGTGGGAGTGTTGATCTGCTGGAGGGTAGGAGGGCTCTGCAGAGGCCTCTGGAGAGGCTGGATTGATAGGTGGAGGTCAACCATATGAGGTTTAACAAGGCCAAGTGCTGGGTCCTGCACTTTGGTCACAACAACCCCATGCAACGCTACAGGCTTGGGGAGGAGTGGCAGGAGAGCTGCCCAGGGAAAAGGGCCTGGGGGTGCTGGTCGACAGCTGGCTGAACATGAGCCAGCAGTGTGCCCAGGTGGCCAAGAAGACCAACAGCGTCCTAGAGGCCCAGCTTCTTCTCAGATCTGATTCAATCATCCTTGTTTTTTCCTGCCAAAAGAGCTTGTAGAAGGAGGAAGAGCAGGAGAAGGGTCAGTTGCTGCTGTTTCTGCGTTGGTCGCACATGCTGGCATTATCGATGTTATCTTCCATCTGCCATTTCTGTGCAGGAATCTCATTTTAAGCCACTTGGCCATTTTGTGAGGGGTAGTGGACTCAATGGGAGACCGTTTGTTCATTAGTGCCTCAGGGGTTTACCTGCCCTTTTGGTTTGTTTGTTTTGTATTTGCTGTGCTTAATTTAAAAAACTTACTTTATCTCTTTGGATTTCTGTCCTTCAAGGAAGCGTCTAGGATTCCTACCCAGGAGTGGTGTGTCCAGAAAGGACTGTCCTGGTGCACTGCTGTCAGTCTTCAGTGTAGTGAAATAGTGTAATGGTGCATGTTTAACAGTCATGTAACTCAAGTGCATTTTAAATATACGAGCTTTGCCCTTGTTCCTGATGTGTCTGGGAGATAATTCTCAGCAGGTCATAAACAGTCTTCTGTGCTTTACCAGTTTAAATTAGTCTGCCTCCAGAAATGTCTTCCTTGGTGCCTGCACAGAGCAAGAACCTCCAGTAGCAAGGGCATGCGGACCCTTGGGCAGCTTCAAAGCATTGGATACGTTGGATAATACATTGGATAATTAAATAGATTAAAAAAAGAGCCGCCAGGTAGCAGTGTGTCTAAGTCCACCTGACTCTCCACACTTACTCAGCATGTCAAAAGTTTTTGTGGGTAAGGGCAGATGAAGTCAGTATGGTCTATAGGCAGGTGTTATAGCTGGCCAATAGGCAGTTTATCTAAAGAAATCAAAATTTACCTTTGAATGGAGTTGCATGCCTTTAAATGTTGGGCGGTGTATTACTTTCTCCTTCCTTGGTCTGAGCACAGAGCAGGGAGAGATGTTTCCGTCTGGGGGAGACTCACCCCACAACCATCATCAACCTCAGGGCTTGTGTTCCTTGATGGAGGAGTAACTGCCTGGGATAGTTTCGCTTGTGTGGTGCTTCTCATTCTGCTCCCAGGTTTTCTCATTCATGCTTTCTCTTTGGTTAATTTGTTTTTACAGTATTTTGTGAAGGTTCTCCATTCATAGCTCTGAGTACCTCTTTTTTAGTTTAGTTTAGTATTGTTTTGTAAATGGCAGGTAAGTGACATAATCCTTTCTTTGAAAACCCATAATAGCTCTGGACTTTACCTTGGGAGCAGAGAAAATGGGGACCCTTTAGAGGAGAGAAGAGAATTTAATATGAGAAACACTTCAGCAGTATGCATCTTGTGAGAATGAAAGTACTTGCTTTAGCTTTTTTTTGGTTGCTTCTGCATTGTTTAGCAGTAACTACTTTAAAGGGTGATTACTTCAGCAAAAGAAGAAGAGAGCACTTCCGATTTCTGTGTCTGACTAAAAGAACTAGCCGGAACATACAGAAAACTGAGGTGCAGAGCCATTTTTTTGTCATTATTGTGTACCACGCCTGACTTGTAGAGTTTTCCTGTGCACAGTGTGGTGGTTTGTGCATAGCGTTGTCCAGTCTTCTTTTTGAACTGAGCAAGTTCCTCTTTCACAGCTTTTTTAGTAATTTTTCACTTGACATGCAACTTCTTGCTCTTCACGTGTCAGCTAAGGCTTCCAAAAAGACAGGAAGATGGCTCAGCGAGGAGGTGGGGCGTTCCTGCGTTCATTTCTGGCATCTGGTGTGTGATGCTGGGTCCACACCCCTGTCAGTTGCCAGATGCGAGGCAAAAGGTTTATCCTCATAAAAATTACTTGTCTAACTTCAGAAACCATCCACATAGACTTCAAATTTCTTTTCATAATCTGTTTGTGCACTAGTAGAGAAACTGAGTTTTTTTCAGGGCTGTGGCTGTGCAAGAGATTTTAGGAGATTGTGATCTGTCCCTCAACTCTCAGTTGGGGCAATGAAGAGTTTGAGAAAGTCATGGATGTTTTTTACATTCTCCAAAGTAGTTTGTTCTTATGCAGCTTCTAGCCAGAGGTTCAATATTTGCAGTCAGCCTTTGTACAGTGCCTATAACCTTTTTTTTTTCTTGCATGATCTTTGTGCACAGGAGTTCACAGAATCACAGAATCACTAAGGTTGGAAAAGACCTTTAAGATCATCAAGTCCAACCATCAACCCACCACCACCACACCACCATGCCCACTAAACCATATCCTGAAGTGCCACGCCTACACGTTGTCTCTTACATTGAAATGGTCATCTCTGTAGGTAAATGCTGCACGTCTTTGTATAGATGCTGGACAGACTAGAAGCTGGAATGCCAATGTAGGAGGGCAGCTTGATGCTAGGATCATGCTGTAGCTCTCACAACCAGGGAGACTGGGGGGAAAAGAGACAAACGGAGGGAGCAAGGAAGGGCTCAGAGGATTAATGCAACATCTTGTGCTGCATTAATCCATTCAGCAAGAGACCGTCCCCACTGCTCCCAGGGTGTTAATGTGCCACTCCTCTAGTGTCAGAAGAGGTGACATGCGAGAGACACAGCTTGTCATTCCTTGATCCTGACTTTATAACTCCCTTGAACCACTTACCTTGAAAACCAGGGATAGAGCCTTTCTCTTAAGAACGTATGTTAGAGGTACAAGTGCACAGGGGCAGCAATGTGAACAGTGGGCAGTGAGAATAGGCAATGTCTCCCTCCAGGGAGAGGGAGCTTGCTAGTCCCATCTTCTGATGGTGGGATGTCGCGGGCTTTAGCATCTTGCAGAATGATATTCTTGAGAGGATGAGAAACAGGGAACTGCTCATCTGTCTTCCTAAGAGCCAGCAACTGGAGGTACACTTGGGCTCCAAGTGTGTGGCAAAATCTGTTTTCCTACTAATTAGCTGGCATGTAGTAAAATGAATTGGTCCTATCTTCATTTGCCCGTGGCAAATCAAAGTGGGCTGGTCCCCATGTGGAGCTGTTCCAGGCAATGTTGTGGTAGCCTGGTGACTTCATCACCGAGGCTTTTCCTTATTTAGCTTTTTGGTTCAGACTTCCCGCCTTGTTTCCTGACATTTAAGACCCATCCCAAGTCTGTGTTGCCATACCTGTGGTTTGTAGAATACCCACTGTTCTTGCAAGTGGTTGAAGAAATTGTTGAAGCAATGTCAAACTTCCTCATCCAGAGCTGTTCTGGTTGGAGTAAAAGAGAAAAATGAAGATTCCTGTCCTGGAATTTTCCTGGGGGAAATTTTCAAGATACCCTATCCCCGCCTCTGCCATGTTAAGGTTATAAATAGTTTTCACAGTGGAAGTTCATTTACAAATAATCCAGTGTTGCTGAAACGAAAGCCGTTTGTGTTACTCCTCCATTGTGATGTCTTTCAACAATGTTGAGTCACTGCAGTGTTAAATATTTTGGTTTGTGGCACATTTGCTACCTTCTCACGCTTTCCCCTCCTGACCCCAGGCTGTGCTTTCTTCCTTGTTACCACCTGCGTGAGGGTCCCTGCAGCAATGTCAGAGGGAAACGGTGTGTGGGTTTATGTCTTGCAAGCCCTCTGACCAGCCTGGCCTGCGGTGGTGGATGTGAGTCAAAACTATAATTTTCGTAAAGCAATAGAGGTGATTTGGGAAAAAACCTCCAGTTTTTCATGAAACTGGATATGAAATTTTCCAAGCTGTTTCCGGAAAAGAAACCATGCGAGTTGGAGCTACTGTGTATTTCTGATTGGTGAGCATCTAATGATTTTGTCTCAAATTTAAAACTTTCCCACAAAAAGCTTAAGCTTTGCAGAAACTAAAATGTGTCTCGGGAAGATCTTACCAGATGGTAATCTGCTGCTGTGTGGTGTTGTCACAAATGAGTGGTTTAGGCCGCTTAAAGAATCACCGCCACAGACCTTAGAAAGCAAGTTATTTTAATGTAAATTTGTGAAAAGTGTGACTTAAGAGAATTTGATGGCAAGGTCCCCTCTACTACTTATTCAACATGGAAAAAGCATACAACGAGAAATCAAATTAGAACTGAGTTGGAATGATATACACATGGATAGGAGGAAATGGTTTTTACAGACTCGGGGAAGTCGAATCGGGTTAGTATGACTTATATGTGGATTAAGGAAAGAAAATGAGGGAGACCCTGCTGTTGAATCATGAGGTTCAGAGTGGACTGGAATCCACTTGGTCAATGGTTTATGTCTAGAGATTGTGTATAGGGAAAGATGAGGGATGCCCTGCCATTGAATCAAGAGGTTCAGAGCAGACCCCCTTGCTTTCTAAAGTCCTTCTCAGAGAAAAGTCTAGGTGTGGCTGAATCCACTCCTACTCCCAGATTTGGTCAATGGTTTATGACTAAAGGAATCAAGTGCTGGAGATTTTGGTGTGATGATGTAGCCTATGATTTTGTGCTTTGTGTAACTTTAGGATGTCAACAATCTAATATAAAATAGCAGCAATGAAATTTCACTAACACTATTAAGGTAAATCACAGTATTAAATCATTTAATTTCCTCATAAAGCTTAACAACACAACAACGTAAAACTTAATAAGATTCTCTAATTACGCATGCACGTACATAGACGTGGATGCAGAGATAGAAAAGATATGTATATGTGGGAGGAGAGAGAGAGAGATATATACACCAAGGTATCTATTAAAAGTTTCCCCTAGAATTCCGTGAAATACTCAACGTCAAATGCTTTTGCATTTTCTCAACAGGCGAAGAGTTGAGCTTCAAACAGGGGTTTCAGACCAGGTTTGTGCCAGTGCTCCAAACTGATCACGAACTTGAGAGCTCATGAGCTCCAAGAGGCGTCCCCCTCAGAGGGGAGTCAAGTTGCAGCCTGCTGCGGTCCGGGAGAGTTCAAAGGGTCTCACCTGGAACCGCTGTTTAGAGGGTCGGGAGATGATTGACTTTTGGCATCAGTGAACTTCCATGCTGGCCACAACCCAGACAGTTAATTTCTCAAGTCTCTGGTAGCTCTGGTACCAGTTGTTCCAGGGTTGTCAGGAGATGGTTAGTTACTCCTGTTCTTGTTCCACACCCTGGTCAGGCAACCACATTCCTGGCGCAATCAGTGCCATCCCCCACCTCAGCTATGCAAGAGTGCTTGGTATGGTCGAGGGGCTCTCAACCACCAACCTCTTTGTTCAAAGGCCAAGGCTTGCCAGGTAACTGTATTCCTCAGGTTGTAGAGTGGCCTAGGTGCAAGGCAAGGAAGGGGACATATATAAACTCATAGCACAAATTAGTTTATTCTATCAGTCTGCATCCACTAGTTGAGGATTATAATCTCTTGTCAAGAGTAATTGAGCATACGTTTAGAAGAGAAGTGACAGTATCTTGTTTCTGACAGCAACTAACCTCGTCCTGGCCCTCCCTATTGCTTGGAGATGGGCCTATTTGCAGAGGGATGTAATTTTAAATGGTAGCCATCCTGCTTCAAGACAGGAGCGGGCACTTGGTGCATGGCAGAAATGGTGGCAAGCTGTGTTTACTTCTTCATTTCTGAGACCTGCAGTTGAGTTCCTCCTTAGCAGTGGCAATTTCAGTCACAGCAATAAATGCAGAGTAAGGTTCTTGTTCTGGAGGTGCAGCAAATTCAGTAAGGCACCCAGCTGAGGAGTCTGTCTGTCCGTCTGGGCTGTCCTTCCCCAGCTGACAGCAGGGTAGTGACCTTTGACAGATCTGGAGTTGTGTTTGTTGGAAATAAATACCTATTCTGCTCAAATTTCGAGGAGCGGCCAGCCTGCCTCTGTTATGATCCCAGGTAGAGCAGGTCTTTGCAGCCAAGCACCAGTGCTGTAAATCCAGCTCCACCTCCTGCCCAGTCTGTCTGGCCGCGGTCAGGTCTGGGACAGGAGCCTCAGTTCACATTTGAGGGTTTGGGCAGCTGGGTACAGGCTTTCTGTCCTGGCTTTGGGTGAGTCATGACATGCAGGAGGTTTCAGCAACTTTGTTTTAATGTCTTGGTGACTGTGGCCCGTGGACCAGCCCTGCTGGAGAGCAAATGTGTGCAGGTCCATGCATCCGGACTCTGCTCTCATCACCTGTGCTCTTGCATCGTGGAGGAAGGTTACTGTAATAAAGTGAGAGCTGAAATTCTGCATTTTCTTTGATCAAGAAAAGGAAAATTCTGTAATTACAGGATTTTTGAGTATTTCAGATCCTCAAGATATAAACATGGATCACCCCATTAGAGGATTTGTGCCTCTGTTCTGTGGATCATACAGCCTTAAGATAGCCCTTTTATATTTTAATTTTTCCAAGTTATTTCCAAGTCTCGTGTAGGACATGTGATGCAATCCTCTAACAGGCAGCTGGGTGCTATTTGTGTGCTCTGTGTGCCGTTTGGCTGCGGGTCCCTTCCTGCCTGCACTGTTGTGGGATGTTTCAGCAAAGGCAGGTCTGTGGCTGCCGGCCCTGCAGTGGTCCTGCAGCGGGGCTGCGTCCTGCCCTTGGCTGCAGCCCTGACCCTGTGGAGAACTGGGCCCCGTGAGTGGTGGGGATGGCCATCACGCGCATCCTGCGAGTCGACAGCACAACCAGGGGACCACAGTTTGGGCTCCCGCACTTTGGGCACCGCTGTGGTGGTGGGGATGCACCGAGTCAGGCTGGGGAGGGGGTTGTGTCACTGGGGACCTGCTTCCCAGAAGTGCATTGCCTGCTGCACTGCTTTTCTGTCATTCAGCCCTGTTGAGCAGGAAGACCTAGAAACTGGGGAGTTGCTTTTTACCTTTTTGCATCTCTGGTGGATGAGGGGGTGGGCATAACTGTGTGATGGTTCGCTTTGTGCTTCTGCCTCCTGTGGAAGGGAGCGAAGGCATCGCGTAGGAAAAGCAGCAGCACCCTCCCGGCTGCAGGGTACGTGTCACGGCGGGATTGTCTTTTTTCTCCAGAGCTTGCCAGTACATGGCGTTAGACAGCGCTTTAGTGTGGGACACCTTCCCGTGCTGAGGAGAGAGGGAAGGGGAAGTTAATCCATGCCTGGGATTGCTCTGACCTGCCCTGGTGCTCAGAGATGTTGATATTGGAGGAACTTGCACCAGACACAACAAGCAGGATGCAGAAACTACCTCCTTTTTCTTTATTCCCCTTGTCCTCTTTTGCCTCAAGCATTTATTGTCACTGATTTGTCTTCTCCTTGCCTTCTCTCACAGGCCTTGAAGTGACGTCATGGCAGATCACAGAATCATTAAAATTGGAAAAGAGCTTTAAGATCATCAAGTCCAACCATCAACCCAACACCACTATGCCCACTAAACCATGTCCTGAAGTGCCAGGTGATGGTGACTCCACCACCTCCCTGGGCAGCCTGTTCCAATGTTTAACCACGCTCTCAGCAAAGAAATTTTTCCTAATTTCTAGTCTAAATCCCCTTGCACAACTTGAGGCCATTTCCTCTTGTCCTATCGCTAGTTACCTGGGAGAAGAAACCAACACCCACCTCACTACAACCTCCTTTCAGGAATGGCATGCACATGCCACTTCAGATGCAGATGCCATTGCAGATGCCACTGCAGATGCAAATACAATTTCAGATGCAGTTGCCCATGGACATGTTTCTGAAGACGCAGGTGCCATTGCCAACACCATTGCAGATGCAGAGAGCATTACAGACAGGTCTGGAGAAATGACATCTGAAACGGTATCTACATCTACAAGGGTAGTTGCAATGGTATCTGCATCTGCGTCTTGCTACAGGTTACAAAATCTTGGAATAGAAGCTGTTCTGCATAATATCCTTGGCTTCTTTTTCTTTTTTCTTTTTTATTCCACCCCATGTGAACAAAGCAAAGCCGGACAGGGTCTTTGTGCTTTAGGACAGGAGGTGTCATTTTAACTAGAACTTCAGATTGCCCAAGCTTTTTTCCTTTTCGCTTTGCCTTTTTTCAACCAGATACACCCATATGTGGTATATAATGGCTGCTGCATTTCCTATAGGGCCTGCAGGAGGACAGAGGCAGGCGAGGGGGTGCTGGGGTGGAAGGTGACATCGCTGGGGTGTGGTGAGGTCACTAGTGTGGGAGGAAGCTGATTGGTCAGGAGCATCAGGTGGCACTGAGTTGCTCAGTGCCTGCCAGCGCAGAGAGCAGAGAGCTGGCGGGGGGGGCAGAGGAGAGGTGGGCTGGGGGGATGGCAAGGTGCCAGCAGCGAGGTGACACCTGGGGTGGGGGCTGCTGAGGTCACTTCTGCCGGAGATGCTGATAGGGTAGGAGCAGGCACGTGGCTTGGCTCTTCCTTGTGAGGTCACCCCTGTCTCTGCAGGTGATAGGCCAGCAGCGTGCAAATGGCTTGGAAGTCCCTTGTGAGGTCACTTCTTCCCAAGACCCTGATAGGCTAGGAGGAGGCTGATGGCTGGGTGGGTGTTGGTGAGGTCCCTTCGGCTGGAGCTGCTGCCAGGCCAGCAGCAGGCTGGAAGGGCATTGTTAGGTCTCTCCTCTCCACTGTGGGCCCTGCCTTGCTCCTTCTTCCGCCAGCTTTTATTGCTGAGCACGACATCATATGGTGTGGAATATGTCTTTGGTCTGGTGGGGTCAGCTGTCCCAGCTTGTCCCCTCACAACTTCTTGCCCACCCCCAGCCTACTCACTGGTGGGTCAGAGCGAGGAACAGAGAAGCCCTTGACGCTGTGCAGGCACTGCTCAGTGACAGCTGACACAGCCATGTTTTATCCGGAGGCTTTTGGTCACAAATCCAAAACACAGCACCATACGGGCTGCTGCTGAAGAAAATTAACTCCATCGCAGCCGAAACCAATGCCGTGAAGCACATCCTACTCCTACCACGAGAGCAACACAAAGCCGAGAGTGTTCGGTCACACGGGAGGGCCTATTTTACCCCAAAGGCTTTCCATCCCACCTCTTGAAACAGCCTGACCACAGCCAACCCCTAAACCCTGCCTGCCCAGACGGGCTCCCAGTAGCAGAGACATGCGGGTGCAGGGGGCAGACGCAATTATTTGGAAAAGGACCGGGGAGAAAGGGGGTGACTGTTTCTCAGGACAAGAGGGAAAATCTCTCGCCTCTCTCCCCAGCTGTGCCATCTCCTTGCTGGTGTCATAATGGGCCTCCAAATGACGTGGACTGATGTCACAGGGTGGTGCCCTGCATCACAGGGAGGCTTCCCCAGCGCCGCGGCAGTGCTGGCACTTCCTGGCGAGGCCTGGGCACTGCTCAGGGGCTCCCCACTGCTGCCCTTTGGAGCTGCTCCACAGCCGGGAGCGGGGCCGGGAGGCAGCGGGGCTGTACTGGGGGACCCTTGACTGACAAGCAGGACCCTTGCTGACAGTCAGAGCAGGGGCACATCGGAGATGTTGCGTTTTGGGCAAGGAGCCGCACAGAGCATCCCCTTCCCCAAGATGAGGGCAAGTGGTAAGCGTGATGGTGGGCTGCTGCACCGTGGCTGTCAGCTTGGAGCTGAGCTACTTGTTTGCCACGCTCCTGCAGCTCTGCACCAAGGCTGAGGGGTTTGGGAGCTTCTTCCTGAGGGGTTGCACTAGGGCTGTCCACTGCCCAAAGCTGCAGCTGCTGTGCTGCGGGGGTGGCTGGACAGGGCTGGGGGCTGTTGTGTGAGAGGGCTGCCTGAGGGTCCCTCTAGGCTCGGGGGACTGTGTGGCTGCCAGAACTGCCAGGTGCTGGTACGGGGCTCCTGTGGGCATGGCTTGGTCCCCTTAAAAGGGGAAACCGTTCAGGGCCAGCTGTCTCTGGGAGTTGGCAGTCTGAAATGGGGGCACAGTCCAGCTCCACAGCCATGGCAGTGTTCTTCTGGGATGTCTGTGTACTTCAGCATCAGTCATGCCCTGGGCAGGGAGCTTGCCGAGCGTCTGTGAGCTGTCTGGTCTGGAGCCTGAGACCTCTTTCCCTTGCTTTCCAGCAGTCGTGGCTATCTGGGGAGCTGTGTCTCATTACATCCTGGGACAGCTGAAGGTGGACAAGGTGGGCTGGCGTCCTGGTCCCCCTCACCATGCCGAGGTTTAGTCCTCCTGAGAGGCCTGGGCCCCGAGGAGCGATCCCCCCCTGAGCACCACAGCAGCATGCCGAGACCAACCTGTGTGCCCAGAACAGCTTCTGAGAGCCAGTCTGAGAAAGCATCCAGCACGCCGTAGGGCTTCACTCTTCCCTGTGGTCAGAGTGGAGAGACCAAGCAGAGGGACTGGGCATGATGCTGGGTCTGTGCCAAGGACTAAGTCCCAGGGGTATTCCCTGTGCTGGAAATGGCTGGGATCTTCTCTAGCCAAGAGATGTTCGCAAACATTTTGAGGAGGGGAAGTGAAAAAATGGAGAACATGGGTTTTTTCCCAAAGCTTTCACTTTTCCTATCTCTAAGGTACTAATTTATCAGCCAGCCGTTTTGTCTTTTCCCTGGGCAGGGTGTCCTGGTTGCAGGACTTGGGACCTTCGCTACCATCCAAGAGCGATTCCACGGCAAGTAAGTGGTGTTTGTGGTTTACAGACCCACCTTCCAGCTGCACATTGATGAGTTATGGCTGTGGGAGCTTGCGCTCCCCACAGCGATTATCCCTGCTGAGAAGGCCACCCTAAGCTTTCCCCCTCCAGGTCTAGGGGGTCATGGGTTGCATGCTCCCTGTTCCTTGGAAGGGGCTGGGAGAAGTAGCCAATTGCCACCAAAGGCCAGGGGACAGCTTGAGCTCCCCCAGAACAAATGGCTCCCCAAGACCTATTTCTACAAATAACCTTTTCTCTAGAATTCTGTTATGGAACTTGCATGGAATTTGGGCCTGCTGTGGCAGTGACAATGTTCCTCCTCCTTGCAGCCAATGTCAAGATCGAGCTGCAGAACTACAAGAAGCTGTCATGAGCTGGCACCTCCTAACCGTGGCATGTTGTGAAGAATCGCGTGCAAGAGTGTCACCCGAGACTAAGAAGACAGACAGGTTGAAGCATGATGAGGAGGTTAAAGAGGAGGAGGAGGAGGAAACATGAGAAGCAGGCAACAGGAGGCAACATGCGTAGGATTTAGCAATAAGAGGCAAGAAGAAGAAAAAAGGAGCAGGAGGAGGCAACAGGAAGAAACATGAAGCAACAGGATGACAAGGCAACAGGAGGCCACAAGTAGAGGAAGAGGAGAAGGAGGCGGCAAAAAGAGGCAAGAGGAGGACACAGTAAGAGAAGAGTAGCATGCAGGTTAGGACATGGAGGACATAAAGGAAAAAGGGAAGGAGAAGGAAGAGGAGGAGGGCAAGGAGAAGGAGGACAATGATGACAACAACAACAACAACGATGAAGACGAGCAAGACAAGGACAAGGAAGAAGAGGACAAGGAGGAGGCAAAAGGAGAAAAGAGGAGCCAAAAGGAAGAAGAGGCGTAGGATGAAACAAATGGCAACAGCAGGTGACAGGGACAGGAGGAGAAACAGAAGGCGATAGGAGTCAAGAGAAGGCAACCAGAGAAGGAAGAGGGGGAGCAGGAGGAAGCAACGGGAAGTAAGAGACAGAGGAGACAATATGACGCAAGAGGAAGAGGAGAACCCGAGAGGAAGCAGAAGAGGACAAGAGGACAAGAGGTGGAAAGAGAAAGAGGCAAAATGAGGAAGAGCAGGAGACAGGAAGAGGAGGCAATGGGAAGAGGAGAAGGAGACAAGAGGAGGCCAAAGCAGAAAACTGGAGGAGATGGAGAAGGAGGCAAGAGGAGGCAATAAGAGGCAACAGGATGCAAAAGGAGGAGGAAGATGAGGAAGAAAGAACATGATGCAACAGTGAGAGAAGAAGAGAAGAGGAAGGAGAGGCAACAGGAAAAACAGAGCAACAGGAGGCAACAGGGGGCAAGAAAAGGAGGAGAAGGCGGAGGGCACGAAGGAGGAAGAGGAGGAGGTAACAGGAGGCAAGAAGAGGAAGAGCAGAAAGACAAGGAGAAGGAAGAGGAGGCAAGAGGAGGAAACCAAAAGGAACAGGAAGAGCAGGCAACAAGAGGAGGAGGAGGCAATAGGATAAGGGGGCAAAATGAGTTAACATGACGAGCGTACGGAAAGAGGAAACAACAGGAGGAAAATTCGAAAGAAAGCAAAAGGAGGAGAAGAAGAAAAGGGAGGCAATAAGAGGCAACAAGAGGAAACAGGCGGCACCAGCAGAAAAGAGAAGGCATACAAGGTGGAGAAATAGACAAAGGCAACGAGAAGAACCAGGAGGTCAGACAAAGCCGAGGAAGAGAAAACAGGTGGAAACAGGAGGCAAGAGGAGGGAGAGGAGGCAACCGGAGACAACAACAGCAGGAGGAGGAGGAGGTAACAGCAGGACGCAGTAAGTGGAGAAGGGAACAGGAAGTAAAAGGACGCAAAAGGAGGTAGCAGGAGAAGAAGAAAGAGGCACCAGGAGATGGGGAAAAAAATATAAAAGGACACATAAGGACACAAGGGGTAAAGAAGAAAGAAGAGCAAGGAAGCAAAAGGAGGAAACAGGAACAGGAGGGATACGGAGGCAACAGGAGCAGAAGGACACAGGAGGTAAGAGAAGATAGAGGCAGCAGGAGGCAAAGATGGAAGAAAAACAGGAGGCAAAACCACAACACAGCAGAACACAGGAGATAAAGGAGGAGGAGGCAACAGCATGCCACACAGGGCAACAGGAGGGACTAGGAGGAAAAGGAGGAAAAGGCAACAAGAGGTAAGAGGAGGCAATAAGAGGGAACTGGACAAAAAGAAGTACAAGACAATAGGAGGCAAAAGCGCGTAAGAGGCGCGGGAGGACGATGAAAAGGAGACAATAGGAGAAAACAGGTGACGTCAAGACGAGGAGGAGAAAGCAACAGGATAATAAGAAAAGGAGGAGGAGGACAAGGAACAGGAGGAGATGCCAGGCACTTTAGTCTTGGAGTTCAGTAACAGGTGACAAAAGAGAAGGAAGAGAAGCAGGGGTAGGAGAAAGTGTAGGAGGCATAGAGAACACGGGACAAAAGGAGAAAACAGAAGGAATAAAAGAGGTTGGCAAGAGGAAGCAACAGGAGGCACGACGAGGCAACAGCCTATGGAAGAAATAGGAGGAGAACAGGTGAGTAGGAAGAAGAGGTGTAAGAGGACTACGATGCAGAGGAGGAGAAACTGCATGAGGACAGGATGTCAACACATACACACTAGGAGGAGCAAGGGGAGGTGGAGGACAGAAAATAGAAGGGCAATGCAGAAGAACTTTTTCCAGTATTCTGCTATTCCTCTTGTTGCCTCCTCTGGCGTCCTGGTCCGCACCCTCCTCTTGGCTCTTCTTGCCTCCAGTGGCATCCTCCTCCTCTTGCCTCCCCTCTCCTCCTCCTCATCCGCTTTCTCTTGCCTCCTGTGACCTTCCTTAGCCAGCTGTTCCATCATGCTGCTGCTGCTCTTCTTGCTGCCTGCTGGAGGAGAGGGGAATATGAGGAGGAGGAGGAGGAGGCAAGAGGAAAAAACAGGGAGTAAGAGGAGACAGCAGGAGGAAAGTGGAAGAGGGGAAGGAGGTGGAGGACCTAACAAGGGCCAGGAGGAGGCAGGCGAAGGAGGAGCAGGTGGAGAAGGCACAGGAGACAAGAGAAGGCTGAGCAAGAGGAGGCAACAGGAGGCAGCAGAAGGCAAGAGTTGATGAGAGGAGGCCTGCGGGCTGCAGAAGAGGAGGCGACCGGTGGGAACGGGAGCCAGCAGGAGGCAAGAGAAGGTTTAGGAAGTTAGGGAGGATGAACAGACAAAAGACAACAGCAGGTAGGAGGAGGAGAGCAGGAGGAGGAGAGGCCACAGAAGGAAACCGGAGGCCAGAAGAGGCGTAACAGATGGAGAAGGAGGCGGAGCAGGAGGCAAGAGGAGGCAGGAGGTGGAGGTCAAAGAGCACGCAAGAGGAGGACAGAGCAGGACAGAACACGTAAAGAATGACTAGTCACAAGGAGGCAACCGGAAGAGAAAGAGGATGAGGCCACAAGATGCCCGGGGAGACAACAGGAGGCAAAAGCAGGAGGAGGAGAAGGCAACAGGGTAACAGGAGAAGGAAGAGGTGCCAGACACATTAGGCAATAGGGTTCAAGAAGAGGTGACAGAAGAGAAGGAGGAGAAGCATGAGTAGGAGTCGGTGGAGGAGCCATAGGGAACAAGGGGCCGAAGGAGGCAACGGAAGGAGTAGAAGGAATTAGCAGGAGGAAGCAATGGGAGGCCATAGGCTCCAGAAGGAAGAGGAGGGGGAGAGGTTGTTAGGGAGAAGAAGAGGTGTAAGTGGAGGAGGATGGAGAGGAGGAGAATCTGCAGGAGGAGGGAGCAGCCAAAGAGGAACTGGAGAAGGAGCAAGGGGACGAGGAATGGGAAGAGAAGGAGGATGATGAAGAGCAGGAGGCTATGCCGTACAAAGATGTGCAGGAACAAAAAGGGAGAAAAATCAGAAAAAGGGGAGGATGAGCAGGAGGCGGTGGAGTCAACGGGAGGAAGCAGGAGGCGACAGGATGAGGGAGGAGGCAAGTGGAGGCAAGAGCAGGAAAGAGCAGGCCAAAGGAAAAGAAAGAGGCATCATCCTCCTTCCCGGGGCTCTTGGTGACTGCTCTTGCCTCCTCCTCCACTTGCTCCAGTGCTCTGCTCTTGCCTCCGCAGACCTCCTCCTTCCTTCTCCTTTTCCCCTTGCTCCTCCATTGCTTGCCATTGCTTTCTTTTTTCTCCTCTTCCACCCACCTCCTTTTTTCTTCCATCTCCTCCTCCTCTGCTTGACTGCTCCGCCTCCTCCTCCTTTCACGTCTTCCTCCTGTCGCCACTTGTTGCTTTGGCCTCCATTGACATCCTCTTTCTTCCTCCTCCTCTTGCCTCATAGTGTCGCGGCCTTCTCTTACCTCCTCTTGCTTCCTCCTCCTCCACTTCCTCCTGCTCTTCCTCCTCCTCTTGCCTCCTCTTGCCTCTTGTTGCCTCCTCTGGCATCCTGGTCCGCACCCTCCTCTTGGCTCTTCTTGCCTCCGGTGTCATCCTCCTCCTCTTGCCTCCCCTCTCCTCCTCCTCGTCCGCCTTCTCTTGCCTCCTGTGACCTTCCTTAGCCAGCTGTTCCATCATGCTGCTGCTGCTCTTCTTGCTGCCTGCTGGAGGAGAGGGGAATATGAGGAGGAGGAGGAGGAGGCAAGAGGGAAAAACAGGGAGTAAGAGGAGACAGCAGGAGGAAAGTGGAAGAGGGGAAGGAGGTGGAGGACCTAACAAGGGCCAGGAGGAGGCAGGCGAAGGAGGAGCAGGTGGAGAAGGCACAGGAGACAAGAGAAGGCTGAGCAAGAGGAGGCAACAGGAGGCAGCAGAAGGCAAGAGTTGATGAGAGGAGGCCTGCGGGCTGCAGAAGAGGAGGCGACCGGTGGGAACGGGAGCCAGCAGGAGGCAAGAGAAGGTTTAGGAAGTTAGGGAGGATGAACAGACAAAAGACAACAGCAGGTAGGAGGAGGAGAGCAGGAGGAGGAGAGGCCACAGAAGGAAACCGGAGGCCAGAAGAGGCGTAACAGATGGAGAAGGAGGCGGAGCAGGAGGCAAGAGGAGGCAGGAGGTGGAGGTCAAAGAGCACGCAAGAGGAGGACAGAGCAGGACAGAACACGTAAAGAATGACTAGTCACAAGGAGGCAACCGGAAGAGAAAGAGGATGAGGCCACAAGATGCCCGGGGAGACAACAGGAGGCAAAAGCAGGAGGAGGAGAAGGCAACAGGGTAACAGGAGAAGGAAGAGGTGCCAGACACATTAGGCAATAGGGTTCAAGAAGAGGTGACAGAAGAGAAGGAGGAGAAGCATGAGTAGGAGTCGGTGGAGGAGCCATAGGGAACAAGGGGCCGAAGGAGGCAACGGAAGGAGTAGAAGGAATTAGCAGGAGGAAGCAATGGGAGGCCATAGGCTCCAGAAGGAAGAGGAGGGGGAGAGGTTGTTAGGGAGAAGAAGAGGTGTAAGTGGAGGAGGATGGAGAGGAGGAGAATCTGCAGGAGGAGGGAGCAGCCAAAGAGGAACTGGAGAAGGAGCAAGGGGACGAGGAATGGGAAGAGAAGGAGGATGATGAAGAGCAGGAGGCTATGCCGTACAAAGATGTGCAGGAACAAAAAGGGAGAAAAATCAGAAAAAGGGGAGGATGAGCAGGAGGCGGTGGAGTCAACGGGAGGAAGCAGGAGGCGACAGGATGAGGGAGGAGGCAAGTGGAGGCAAGAGCAGGAAAGAGCAGGCCAAAGGAAAAGAAAGAGGCATCATCCTCCTTCCCGGGGCTCTTGGTGACTGCTCTTGCCTCCTCCTCCACTTGCTCCAGTGCTCTGCTCTTGCCTCCGCAGACCTCCTCCTTCCTTCTCCTTTTCCCCTTGCTCCTCCATTGCTTGCCATTGCTTTCTTTTTTCTCCTCTTCCACCCACCTCCTTTTTTCTTCCGTCTCCTCCTCCTCTGCTTGACTGCTCCGCCTCCTCCTCCTTTCACGTCTTCCTCCTGTCGCCACTTGTTGCTTTGGCCTCCATTGACATCCTCTTTCTTCCTCCTCCTCTTGCCTCATAGTGTCGCGGCCTTCTCTTACCTCCTCTTGCTTCCTCCTCCTCCACTTCCTCCTGCTCTTCCTCCTCCTCTTGCCTCCTCTTGCCTCTTGTTGCCTCCTCTGGCATCCTGGTCCGCACCCTCCTCTTGGCTCTTCTTGCCTCCGGTGTCATCCTCCTCCTCTTGCCTCCCCTCTCCTCCTCCTCGTCCGCCTTCTCTTGCCTCCTGTGACCTTCCTTAGCCAGCTGTTCCATCATGCTGCTGCTGCTCTTCTTGCTGCCTGCTGGAGGAGAGGGGAATATGAGGAGGAGGAGGAGGAGGCAAGAGGGAAAAACAGGGAGTAAGAGGAGACAGCAGGAGGAAAGTGGAAGAGGGGAAGGAGGTGGAGGACCTAACAAGGGCCAGGAGGAGGCAGGCGAAGGAGGAGCAGGTGGAGAAGGCACAGGAGACAAGAGAAGGCTGAGCAAGAGGAGGCAACAGGAGGCAGCAGAAGGCAAGAGTTGATGAGAGGAGGCCTGCGGGCTGCAGAAGAGGAGGCGACCGGTGGGAACGGGAGCCAGCAGGAGGCAAGAGAAGGTTTAGGAAGTTAGGGAGGATGAACAGACAAAAGACAACAGCAGGTAGGAGGAGGAGAGCAGGAGGAGGAGAGGCCACAGAAGGAAACCGGAGGCCAGAAGAGGCGTAACAGATGGAGAAGGAGGCGGAGCAGGAGGCAAGAGGAGGCAGGAGGTGGAGGTCAAAGAGCACGCAAGAGGAGGACAGAGCAGGACAGAACACGTAAAGAATGACTAGTCACAAGGAGGCAACCGGAAGAGAAAGAGGATGAGGCCACAAGATGCCCGGGGAGACAACAGGAGGCAAAAGCAGGAGGAGGAGAAGGCAACAGGGTAACAGGAGAAGGAAGAGGTGCCAGACACATTAGGCAATAGGGTTCAAGAAGAGGTGACAGAAGAGAAGGAGGAGAAGCATGAGTAGGAGTCGGTGGAGGAGCCATAGGGAACAAGGGGCCGAAGGAGGCAACGGAAGGAGTAGAAGGAATTAGCAGGAGGAAGCAATGGGAGGCCATAGGCTCCAGAAGGAAGAGGAGGGGGAGAGGTTGTTAGGGAGAAGAAGAGGTGTAAGTGGAGGAGGATGGAGAGGAGGAGAATCTGCAGGAGGAGGGAGCAGCCAAAGAGGAACTGGAGAAGGAGCAAGGGGACGAGGAATGGGAAGAGAAGGAGGATGATGAAGAGCAGGAGGCTATGCCGTACAAAGATGTGCAGGAACAAAAAGGGAGAAAAATCAGAAAAAGGGGAGGATGAGCAGGAGGCGGTGGAGTCAACGGGAGGAAGCAGGAGGCGACAGGATGAGGGAGGAGGCAAGTGGAGGCAAGAGCAGGAAAGAGCAGGCCAAAGGAAAAGAAAGAGGCATCATCCTCCTTCCCGGGGCTCTTGGTGACTGCTCTTGCCTCCTCCTCCACTTGCTCCAGTGCTCTGCTCTTGCCTCCGCAGACCTCCTCCTTCCTTCTCCTTTTCCCCTTGCTCCTCCATTGCTTGCCATTGCTTTCTTTTTTCTCCTCTTCCACCCACCTCCTTTTTTCTTCCGTCTCCTCCTCCTCTGCTTGACTGCTCCGCCTCCTCCTCCTTTCACGTCTTCCTCCTGTCGCCACTTGTTGCTTTGGCCTCCATTGACATCCTCTTTCTTCCTCCTCCTCTTGCCTCATAGTGTCGCGGCCTTCTCTTACCTCCTCTTGCTTCCTCCTCCTCCACTTCCTCCTGCTCTTCCTCCTCCTCTTGCCTCCTCTTGCCTCTTGTTGCCTCCTCTGGCATCCTGGTCCGCACCCTCCTCTTGGCTCTTCTTGCCTCCGGTGTCATCCTCCTCCTCTTGCCTCCCCTCTCCTCCTCCTCGTCCGCCTTCTCTTGCCTCCTGTGACCTTCCTTAGCCAGCTGTTCCATCATGCTGCTGCTGCTCTTCTTGCTGCCTGCTGGAGGAGAGGGGAATATGAGGAGGAGGAGGAGGAGGCAAGAGGGAAAAACAGGGAGTAAGAGGAGACAGCAGGAGGAAAGTGGAAGAGGGGAAGGAGGTGGAGGACCTAACAAGGGCCAGGAGGAGGCAGGCGAAGGAGGAGCAGGTGGAGAAGGCACAGGAGACAAGAGAAGGCTGAGCAAGAGGAGGCAACAGGAGGCAGCAGAAGGCAAGAGTTGATGAGAGGAGGCCTGCGGGCTGCAGAAGAGGAGGCGACCGGTGGGAACGGGAGCCAGCAGGAGGCAAGAGAAGGTTTAGGAAGTTAGGGAGGATGAACAGACAAAAGACAACAGCAGGTAGGAGGAGGAGAGCAGGAGGAGGAGAGGCCACAGAAGGAAACCGGAGGCCAGAAGAGGCGTAACAGATGGAGAAGGAGGCGGAGCAGGAGGCAAGAGGAGGCAGGAGGTGGAGGTCAAAGAGCACGCAAGAGGAGGACAGAGCAGGACAGAACACGTAAAGAATGACTAGTCACAAGGAGGCAACCGGAAGAGAAAGAGGATGAGGCCACAAGATGCCCGGGGAGACAACAGGAGGCAAAAGCAGGAGGAGGAGAAGGCAACAGGGTAACAGGAGAAGGAAGAGGTGCCAGACACATTAGGCAATAGGGTTCAAGAAGAGGTGACAGAAGAGAAGGAGGAGAAGCATGAGTAGGAGTCGGTGGAGGAGCCATAGGGAACAAGGGGCCGAAGGAGGCAACGGAAGGAGTAGAAGGAATTAGCAGGAGGAAGCAATGGGAGGCCATAGGCTCCAGAAGGAAGAGGAGGGGGAGAGGTTGTTAGGGAGAAGAAGAGGTGTAAGTGGAGGAGGATGGAGAGGAGGAGAATCTGCAGGAGGAGGGAGCAGCCAAAGAGGAACTGGAGAAGGAGCAAGGGGACGAGGAATGGGAAGAGAAGGAGGATGATGAAGAGCAGGAGGCTATGCCGTACAAAGATGTGCAGGAACAAAAAGGGAGAAAAATCAGAAAAAGGGGAGGATGAGCAGGAGGCGGTGGAGTCAACGGGAGGAAGCAGGAGGCGACAGGATGAGGGAGGAGGCAAGTGGAGGCAAGAGCAGGAAAGAGCAGGCCAAAGGAAAAGAAAGAGGCATCATCCTCCTTCCCGGGGCTCTTGGTGACTGCTCTTGCCTCCTCCTCCACTTGCTCCAGTGCTCTGCTCTTGCCTCCGCAGACCTCCTCCTTCCTTCTCCTTTTCCCCTTGCTCCTCCATTGCTTGCCATTGCTTTCTTTTTTCTCCTCTTCCACCCACCTCCTTTTTTCTTCCGTCTCCTCCTCCTCTGCTTGACTGCTCCGCCTCCTCCTCCTTTCACGTCTTCCTCCTGTCGCCACTTGTTGCTTTGGCCTCCATTGACATCCTCTTTCTTCCTCCTCCTCTTGCCTCATAGTGTCGCGGCCTTCTCTTACCTCCTCTTGCTTCCTCCTCCTCCACTTCCTCCTGCTCTTCCTCCTCCTCTTGCCTCCTCTTGCCTCTTGTTGCCTCCTCTGGCATCCTGGTCCGCACCCTCCTCTTGGCTCTTCTTGCCTCCGGTGTCATCCTCCTCCTCTTGCCTCCCCTCTCCTCCTCCTCGTCCGCCTTCTCTTGCCTCCTGTGACCTTCCTTAGCCAGCTGTTCCATCATGCTGCTGCTGCTCTTCTTGCTGCCTGCTGGAGGAGAGGGGAATATGAGGAGGAGGAGGAGGAGGCAAGAGGAAAAAACAGGGAGTAAGAGGAGACAGCAGGAGGAAAGTGGAAGAGGGGAAGGAGGTGGAGGACCTAACAAGGGCCAGGAGGAGGCAGGCGAAGGAGGAGCAGGTGGAGAAGGCACAGGAGACAAGAGAAGGCTGAGCAAGA